>NW_026990270.1:0-221980 GCF_963921805.1 Phalacrocorax carbo | reverse complement strand
CGGGGCCGCCGCGCAAAAACCGGACTGGATCCGGCCCGCGGAACGGGCCGCCGCGCAAAAACCGGAGCGGATCGGAGCCACCGCGCAAAAACCGGACCGGATGCGGCCCGCGGAACGGGCCGCCGCGCAAAAACCGGAGAGGATCGGGGCCGCCGCGCAAAAACCGGAGCGGATCCGGCCCGCGGAACGGGCCGCGGCGCAAAAACCGGACAGTATCGGGGCCGCCGCGCAAAAACCGGAGCGGATCCGGCCCGCGGAACGGGCCGCCGCGCAAAAACCGGACCGGATCGGGGCCGTCGCGCAAAAACCGGAGCAGATCCGGCCCGCGGAACGGGCCGCGGCGCAAAAACCAGACAGGATCGGGGCCGCCGCGCAAAAACCGGAGCGGATCCGGCCCGCGGAACGTGCCGCCGCGCAAAAACCGGAGCGGATCGGGCCCGCCGCGCAAAAACCGGAGCGGATCCGGCCCGCGGAACGGGCCGCCACGCAAAAACCGGAGCGGATCGGAGCCGCCACGCAAAAACCGGATCGGATCCGGCCCGCGGAACGGGCCGCGGCGCAAAAACCGGACCGGATCGGAGCCACCGCGCAAAAACCGGAGCGGATGCGGCCCGCGGAACGGGCCGCCGCGCAAAAACCGGAGTGGATCGGGGCCGCCGCGCAAAAACCGGAGCGGATGCGGCCCGCGGAACGGGCCGCCGCGCAAAAACCGGAGCGGATCGGGGCCGCCGCGCAAAAACCGGAGCGGATCCGGCCCGCGGAACGGGCCGCCGCGCAAAAACCGGAGCGGATCGGGGCCACCGCGCAAAAACCGGAGCGGATCCGGACCCCGGAACGGGCCGCCGCGCAAAAAACGGACCGGATCGGAGCCACCGCGCAAAAACCGGAGCGGATGCGGCCCGCGGAACGGGCCGCCGCGCAAAAACCGGAGCGGATCCGGCCCGCGGAACGGGCCGCCGCGCAAAAACCGGAGCGGATCGGGGCCACCGCGCAAAAACCGGAGCGGATGCGGCCCGCGGAACGGGCCGCCGCGCAAAAACCGGAGCGGATCGGGGCCGCCGCGCAAAAAGCGGACCGGATGCGGCCCGCGGAACGGGCCGCCGCGCAAAAACCGGAGCGGATCGGGGCCGCCGTGCAAAAACCGGACCGGATCCAGCCCGCGGAACTGGCTGCCGCACAAAAACCGGAGCGGATCGGGGCCGCCGCGCAAAAACCGGAGCGGATCCGGCCCGCGGAACGGGCCACCGCGCAAAAAGCGGACCGGATCGGGGCCGCCGCGCAAAAACCGGACCGGATCGGAGCCACCGCGCAAAAACCGGATCGGATCCGGCCCGCGGAACGGGCCGCCGCGCAAAGACCGGACCGGCTCGGGGCCGCCGCGCAAAAACCGGAGCGGATCCAGCCCGCGGAACGGGCCGCCGCGCAAAAACCGGAGCGGATCGGGGCCGCCGCGCAAAAAGCGGAGCGGATCCGGCCCGCGGAACGGGCCACCGCGCAAAAACCGAACAGGATCGGGGCCGCCGCGCAAAAACCGGAGCGGATGCGGCCCGCGGAACGGGCCGCCGTGCAAAAATCGGACCGGATCGGGGCCGCCGCGCAAAAACCGGAGTGGATGCGGCCCGCGGAACGGGCCGCCGCGCAAAAATCGGACCGGATCGGGGCCGCCGCGCAAAAACCGGAGCGGATGCGGCCCGCGGAACGGGCCGCCGCGCAAAAACCGGAGCGGATCGGGGCCGCCGCGCAAAAACCGGAGCGGATCCGGCCCGCGGAACGGGGCCGCCGCGCAAAAACCGGAGCGGATCCGGCCCGCGGAAAGGGCCGCGGCACAAAAACCGGACCGGCTCGGGGCCGCCGCGCAAAAACCGGAGCGGATCCGGCCCGCGGAACGGGCCGCCGCGCAAAAACCGGAGCGGATCGGGGCCACCGCGCAAAAACCGGAGCAGATCCGGCCCGCGGAACGGGCCGCCGCGCAAAAACCGGAGCGGATCGGGGCCGCCGCGCAAAAACCGGAGCGGATCCGGCCCGCGGAACGGGCCGCGGCGCAAAAACCGGACCGTATCGGGGCCGCCGCGCAAAAACCGGAGCGGATCCGGCCCGCGGAACGGGCCGCCGCGCAAAAACCGGAGCGGATCGGGGCCGCCGCGCAAAAACCGGAGCAGATCCGGCCCGCGGAACGGGCCGCGGCGCAAAAACCAGACAGGATCGGGGCCGCCGCGCAAAAACCGGAGCGGATCCGGCCCGCGGAACGGGCTGACGCGCAAAAACCGGAGCGGATCGGGCCCGCCTCGCAAAAACCGGAGCGGATCCGGCCCGCGGAACGGGCCGCCGCGCAAAAACCGGAGCGGATCGGGGCCGCCGCGCAAAAACCGGACCGGATCCGGCCCGCGGAACGGGCCGCGGCGCAAAAACCGGACCGGATCGGGGCCGCCGCGCAAAAACCGGACTGGATGCGGCCCGCGGAACAGGCCACCGCGCAAAAACCGGACCGGATCGGAGCCACCGCGCAAAAACTGGAGCGGATCCGGCCCGCGGAACGGGCCGCCGCGCAAAAACCAGAGTGGATCGGGGCCGCCGCGCAAAAACCGGAGCGGATCCGGCCCGCGGAACGGGCCGCCGCGCAAAAATCGGACCGGATCGGGGCCGCCGCGCAAAAACCGGAGCGGATCCGGCCCGCGGAACGGGCCGCCGCGCAAAAATCGGACCGGATCGGGGCCGCCGCGCAAAAACCGGACCGGATGCGGCCCGCGGAACGGGCCGCCGCGCAAAAACCGGAGCGGATCGGGGCCGCCGCGCAAAAAGCGGAGCGGATCCGGCCCGCGGAACGGGCCGCCGCGCAAAAACCGGAGCGGATCCGGCCCGCGGAACGGGCCGCGGCACAAAAACCGGACCGGCTCGGGGCCGCCGCGCAAAAACCGGAGCGGATCCGGCCCGCGGAACGGGCCGCCGCGCAAAAACCGGACAGGCTCGGGGCCGCCGCGCAAAAACCGGACCGGATCCGGCCCGCGGAACGGGCCGCCGCGCAAAAACCGGAGCGGATCGGGCCCGCCGCGCAAAAACCGGAGCGGATGCAGCCCGGCGAACGGGCCGCCGCGCAAAAACCGGACCGTATCAGGGCCGCCGCGCAAAAAGCGGAGCGGATCCGGCCCGCGGAACGGGCCGCGGCGCAAAAACCGGACAGTATCAGGGCCGCCGCGCAAAAACCGGACTGGATGCGGCCCGCGGAACGGGCCGCCGCGCAAAAACCGGACCGGATCGGGGCCGCCGCGCAAAAAGCGGCGCGGATCCGGCCCGCGGAACGGGCCGCGGCACAAAAACCGGAGCGGATCGGGGCCGCCGCGCAAAAACCGGAGCGGATCCAGCCCGCGGAACGGGCCGCCGCGCAAAAACAAGAGTGGATCGGGGCCGCCGCTCAAAAACCGGAGCGGATCAAGCCCGCGGAACAGGCCGCAGCGCAAAAACCGGACCGGATCGGGGCCGCCGCGCAAAAACCGGAGCGGATCCGGCCCGCGGAACGGGCTGCCGCGCAAAAACCGGAGCGGATCGGGGCCACCGCGCAAAAACCGGAGCGGATGCGGCCCGCGGAACGGGCCGCCGCGCAAAAACCGGAGCGGATCGGGGCCACCGCGCAAAAACCGGACCGGATCCGGCCCGCGGAACGGGCCGCCGCGCAATAACCGGAGCGGATCGGGGCCGCGGCGCAAAAACCGGACTGGATGCGGCCCACGGAACGGGCCGCCGGGCAAAAACCGGAGCGGATCGGAGCCACCGCGCAAAAACCGGAGCGGATCCGGCCCGTGGAACGGGCCGCCGCGCAAAAACCGGAGTGGATCGGGGCCGCCGCGCAAAAACCGGAGCGGATCGGGGCCACCGCGCAAAAACCGGAGCGGATCGGGGCCGCCGCGCAAAAACCGGACCGGATCCGGCCCGCGGAACGGGCCGCCGCGCAAAAACCGGACCGTATCGGGGCCGCCGCGCAAAAACCGGAGCGGATCCGGCTCGCGGAACGGGCCGCCGCACAAAAACCGGACCGGCTCGGGGCCGCCGCGCAAAAACCGGATCGGATCCGGCCCGCGGAACGGGCCGCCGCGCAAAAACCGGAGCGGATCGGGGCCGCCGCGCAAAAACCGGACCGGCTCCGGCCCGCGGAACGGGCCGCCGCGCAAAAACCAGACAGGATCGGGGCCGCCGTGCAAACACCGGACCGTCTCCGGCCCGTGGAACGGGCTGCCGCACAAAAACCGGAGCGGATCGGGGCCGCCGCGCAAAAACCGGAGCGGATCCGGCCCGCGGAACGGGCCGCCGCGCAAAAACCGGAGCGGATCGGGGCCGCCGCGCAAAAACCAGAGCGGATCCGGCCCGCGGAACGGGCCGCCGCGCAAAAACCGGAGCGGATCGGGGCCGCCGCGCAAAAACCGGAGCGGATCCGGCCCGCGGAACGGGCTGCCGCACAAAAACCGTACGGGATCGGGGCCGCCGCGCAAAAACCGGAGCGGCTCCGGCCCGCGGAACGGGCCGCCGCGCAAAAATCGGACCGGATCGGGGCCGCCGCGCAAAAAGCGGAGCGGATCCGGCCCGCGGAACGGGCCACCGCGCAAAAACCGGAGCGGATCGGGGCCACCGCGCAAAAAGCGGAGCGGATCCGGCCCGCGGAACGGGCCACCGCGCAAAAACCGGATCGGATCGGGGCTGCCGCGCAAAAACCAGAGCGGATGCGGCCCGCGGAACGGGCCGCCGCGGAAAAATCGGACCGGATCGGGGCCGCCGCGCAAAAACCGGAGCGGATCCGGCCCGCGGAACGGGCCGCCGCGCAAAAATCGGACCGGATCGGGGCCGCTGCGCAAAAACCGGAGCGGATGCGGCCCGCGGAACGGGCCGCCGCGCAAAAACCGGAGCGGATCGGGGCCGCCGCGCAAAAACCGGAGCGGATCCGGCCCGCGGAACGGGCCGCCGCGCAAAAACCGGAGCGGATCCGGCCCGCGGAAAGGGCCGCGGCACAAAAACCGGACCGGCTCGGGGCCGCCGCGCAAAAACCGGAGCGGATCCGGCCCGCGGAACGGGCCGCCGCGCAAAAACCGGACAGGCTCGGGGCCGCCGCGCAAAAACCGGAGCGGATCCGGCCCGCGGAACGGGCCGCCGCGCAAAAACCGGACCGTATCGGGGCCGTCGCGCAAAAACCGGAGCAGATCCGGCCCGCGGAACGGGCCGCGGCGCAAAAACCAGACAGGATCGGGGCCGCCGCGCAAAAACCGGAGCGGATCCGGCCCGCGGAACGGGCCGCCGCGCAAAAAACCGGAGCGGATCGGGCCCGCCGCGCAAAAACCGGAGCGGATCCGGCCCGCGGAACGGGCCGCCACGCAAAAACCGGAGCGGATCGGAGCCGCCACGCAAAAACCGGATCGGATCCGGCCCGCGGAACGGGCCGCGGCGCAAAAACCGGACCGGATCGGAGCCACCGCGCAAAAACCGGAGCGGATGCGGCCCGCGGAACGGGCCGCCGCGCAAAAACCGGAGTGGATCGGGGCCGCCGCGCAAAAACCGGAGCGGATGCGGCCCGCGGAACGGGCCGCCGCGCAAAAACCGGAGCGGATCGGGGCCGCCGCGCAAAAACCGGAGCGGATCCGGCCCGCGGAACGGGCCGCCGCGCAAAAACCGGAGCGGATCCGGCCCGCGGAAAGGGCCGCGGCACAAAAACCGGACCGGCTCGGGGCCGCCGCGCAAAAACCGGAGCGGATCCGGCCCGCGGAACGGGCCGCCGCGCAAAAACCGGACAGGCTCGGGGCCGCCGCGCAAAAACCGGAGCGGATCCGGCCCGCGGAACGGGCCGCCGCGCAAAAACCGGACCGTATCGGGGCCGTCGCGCAAAAACCGGAGCAGATCCGGCCCGCGGAACGGGCCGCGGCGCAAAAACCAGACAGGATCGGGGCCGCCGCGCAAAAACCGGAGCGGATCCGGCCCGCGGAACGGGCCGCCGCGCAAAAACCGGAGCGGATCGGGCCCGCCGCGCAAAAACCGGAGCGGATCCGGCCCGCGGAACGGGCCGCCACGCAAAAACCGGAGCGGATCGGAGCCGCCACGCAAAAACCGGATCGGATCCGGCCCGCGGAACGGGCCGCGGCGCAAAAACCGGACCGGATCGGAGCCACCGCGCAAAAACCGGAGCGGATGCGGCCCGCGGAACGGGCCGCCGCGCAAAAACCGGAGTGGATCGGGGCCGCCGCGCAAAAACCGGAGCGGATGCGGCCCGCGGAACGGGCCGCCGCGCAAAAACCGGAGCGGATCGGGGCCGCCGCGCAAAAACCGGAGCGGATCCGGCCCGCGGAACGGGCCGCCGCGCAAAAACCGGAGCGGATCGGGGCCACCGCGCAAAAACCGGAGCGGATCCGGACCCCGGAACGGGCCGCCGCGCAAAAACCGGACCGGATCGGAGCCACCGCGCAAAAACCGGAGCGGATGCGGCCCGCGGAACGGGCCGCCGCGCAAAAACCGGAGCGGATCCGGCCCGCGGAACGGGCCGCCGCGCAAAAACCGGAGCGGATCGGGGCTGCCGCGCAAAAACCGGACCGGATCCGGCCGGCGGAACGGGCCGCCGCGCAAAAACCGGAGCGGATCGGGGCCGCCGCGCAAAAAGCGGAGCGGATCCGGCCCGCGAAACGGGCCGCCGCGCAAAAACCGGAGCGGATCGGGGCCGCCGTGCAAAAACCGGACCGGATCCAGCCCGCGGAACTGGCTGCCGCACAAAAACCGGAGCGGATCGGGGCCGCCGCGCAAAAACCGGAGCGGATCCGGCCCGCGGAACGGGCCACCGCGCAAAAAGCGGACCGGATCGGGGCCGCCGCGCAAAAACCGGACCGGATCGGAGCCACCGCGCAAAAACCGGATCGGATCCGGCCCGCGGAACGGGCCGCCGCGCAAAAACCGGACCGGATCGGGGCCGCCGCGCAAAAACCGGACCGGATCCAGCCCGCGGAACGGGCCGCCGCGCAAAAACCGGAGCGGATCGGGGCCGCCGCGCAAAAAGCGGAGCGGATCCGGCCCGCGGAACGGGCCACCGCGCAAAAACCGGACAGGATCGGGGCCGCCGCGCAAAAACCGGAGCGGATGCGGCCCGCGGAACGGGCCGCCGCGCAAAAATCGGACCGGATCGGGGCCGCCGCGCAAAAACCGGAGCGGATGCGGCCCGCGGAACGGGCCGCCGCGCAAAAATCGGACCGGATCGGGGCCGCCGCGCAAAAACCGGAGCGGATGCGGCCCGCGGAACGGGCCGCCGCGCAAAAACCGGAGCGGATCGGGGCCGCCGCGCAAAAACCGGAGCGGATCCGGCCCGCGGAACGGGGCCGCCGCGCAAAAACCGGAGCGGATCCGGCCCGCGGAAAGGGCCGCGGCACAAAAACCGGACCGGCTCGGGGCCGCCGCGCAAAAACCGGAGCGGATCCGGCCCGCGGAACGGGCCGCCGCGCAAAAACCGGACAGGCTCGGGGCCGCCGCGCAAAAACCGGACCGGATCCGGCCCGCGGAACGGGCCGCCGCGCAAAAACCGGAGCGGATCGGGGCCACCGCGCAAAAACCGGAGCAGATCCGGCCCGCGGAACGGGCCGCCGCGCAAAAACCGGAGCGGATCGGGGCCGCCGCGCAAAAACCGGAGCGGATCCGGCCCGCGGAACGGGCCGCGGCGCAAAAACCGGACCGTATCGGGGCCGCCGCGCAAAAACCGGAGCGGATCCGGCCCGCGGAACGGGCCGCCGCGCAAAAACCGGAGCGGATCGGGGCCGCCGCGCAAAAACCGGAGCAGATCCGGCCCGCGGAACGGGCCGCGGCGCAAAAACCAGACAGGATCGGGGCCGCCGCGCAAAAACCGGAGCGGATCGGGCCCGCGGAACGGGCTGCCGCGCAAAAACCGGAGCGGATCGGGCCCGCCTCGCAAAAACCGGAGCGGATCCGGCCCGCGGAACGGGCCGCCGCGCAAAAACCGGAGCGGATCGGGGCCGCCGCGCAAAAACCGGACCGGATCCGGCCCGCGGAACGGGCCGCGGCGCAAAAACCGGACCGGATCGGGGCCGCCGCGCAAAAACCGGACTGGATGCGGCCCGCGGAACAGGCCACCGCGCAAAAACCGGACCGGATCGGAGCCACCGCGCAAAAACCGGAGCGGATCCGGCCCGCGGAACGGGCCGCCGCGCAAAAACCAGAGTGGATCGGGGCCGCCGCGCAAAAACCGGAGCGGATCCGGCCCGCGGAACGGGCCGCCGCGCAAAAATCGGACCGGATCGGGGCCGCCGCGCAAAAACCGGAGCGGATCCGGCCCGCGGAACGGGCCGCCGCGCAAAAATCGGACCGGATCGGGGCCGCCGCGCAAAAACCAGACCGGATGCGGCCCGCGGAACGGGCCGCCGCGCAAAAACCGGAGCGGATCGGGGCCGCCGCGCAAAAAGCGGAGCGGATCCGGCCCGCGGAACGGGCCGCCGCGCAAAAACCGGAGCGGATCCGGCCCGCGGAACGGGCCGCGGCACAAAAACCGGACCGGCTCGGGGCCGCCGCGCAAAAACCGGAGCGGATCCGGCCCGCGGAACGGGCCGCCGCGCAAAAACCGGACAGGCTCGGGGCCGCCGCGCAAAAACCGGACCGGATCCGGCCCGCGGAACGGGCCGCCGCGCAAAAACCGGAGCGGATCGGGCCCGCCGCGCAAAAACCGGAGCGGATGCAGCCCGGCGAACGGGCCGCCGCGCAAAAACCGGACCGTATCAGGGCCGCCGCGCAAAAACCGGATCGGATCCGGCCCGCGGAACGGGCCGCGGCGCAAAAACCGGACAGTATCAGGGCCGCCGCGCAAAAACCGGACTGGATGCGGCCCGCGGAACGGGCCGCCGCGCAAAAACCGGACCGGATCGGGGCCGCCGCGCAAAAAGCGGCGCGGATCCGGCCCGCGGAACGGGCCGCAGCACAAAAACCGGAGCGGATCGGGGCCGCCGCGCAAAAACCGGAGCGGATCCAGCCCGCGGAACGGGCCGCCGCGCAAAAACCAGAGTGGATCGGGGCCGCCGCTCAAAAACCGGAGCGGATCAAGCCCGCGGAACAGGCCGCAGCGCAAAAACCGGACCGGATCGGGGCCGCCGCGCAAAAACCGGAGCGGATCCGGCCCGCGGAACGGGCCGCCGCGCAAAAACCGGAGCGGATCGGGGCCACCGCGCAAAAACCGGAGCGGATTGGGTCCGCCGAGCAAAAACCGGAGCGGATCCGGCCCGCGGAACGGGCCGCCGCGCAAAAACCGGACCGTATCGGGGCCGCCGCGCAAAAACCGGAGCGGATCCGGCTCGCGGAACGGGCCGCCGCACAAAAACCGGACCGGCTCGGGGCCGCCGCGCAAAAACCGGATCGGATCCGGCCCGCGGAACGGGCCGCCGCGCAAAAACCGGAGCGGATCGGGGCCGCCGCGCAAAAACCGGACCGGCTCCGGCCCGCGGAACGGGCCGCCGCGCAAAAACCGGAGCGGATCGGGGCCGCCGTGCAAACACCGGACCGTCTCCGGCCCGCGGAACGGGCTGCCGCACAAAAACCGGAGCGGATCGGGGCCGCCGCGCAAAAACCGGAGCGGATCCGGCCCGCGGAACGGGCCGCCGCGCAAAAACCGGAGCGGATCGGGGCCGCCGCGCAAAAACCAGAGCGGATCCGGCCCGCGGAACGGGCCGCCGCGCAAAAACCGGACCGGATCGGGGCCGCCGCGCAAAAACCGGAGCGGATCCGGCCCGCGGAACGGGCTGCCGCACAAAAACCGTACGGGATCGGGGCCGCCGCGCAAAAACCGGAGCGGATCCGGCCCGCGGAACGGGCCGCCGCGCAAAAATCGGACCGGATCGGGGCCGCCGCGCAAAAACCGGACCGGATGCGGCCCACGGAACGGGCCGCCGCGCAAAAACCGGAGCGGATCGGGGCCGCCGCGCAAAAAGCGGAGCGGATCCGGCCCGCGGAACGGGCCGCCGCGCAAAAACCGGAGCGGATCCGGCCCGCGGAACGGGCCGCGGCACAAAAACCGGACCGGCTCGGGGCCGCCGCGCAAAAACCGGAGCGGATCCGGCCCGCGGAACGGGCCGCCGCGCAAAAACCGGACAGGCTCGGGGCCGCCGCGCAAAAACCGGACCGGATCCGGCCCGCGGAACGGGCCGCCGCGCAAAAACCGGAGCGGATCGGGCCCGCCGCGCAAAAACCGGAGCGGATGCAGCCCGGCGAACGGGCCGCCGCGCAAAAACCGGACCGTATCAGGGCCGCCGCGCAAAAACCGGAGCGGATCCGGCCCGCGGAACGGGCCGCGGCGCAAAAACCGGACAGTATCAGGGCCGCCGCGCAAAAACCGGACTGGATGCGGCCCGCGGAACGGGCCGCCGCGCAAAAACCGGACCGGATCGGGGCCGCCGCGCAAAAAGCGGCGCGGATCCGGCCCGCGGAACGGGCCGCGGCACAAAAACCGGAGCGGATCGGGGCCGCCGCGCAAAAACCGGAGCGGATCCAGCCCGCGGAACGGGCCGCCGCGCAAAAACCAGAGTGGATCGGGGCCGCCGCTCAAAAACCGGAGTGGATCAAGCCCGCGGAACAGGCCGCAGCGCAAAAACCGGACCGGATCGGGGCCGCCGCGCAAAAACCGGAGCGGATCCGGCCCGCGGAACGGGCCGCCGCGCAAAAACCGGAGCGGATCGGGGCCACCGCGCAAAAACCGGAGCGGATTGGGTCCGCCGAGCAAAAACCGGAGCGGATCCGGCCCGCGGAACGGGCCGCCGCGCAAAAACCGGACCGTATCGGGGCCGCCGCGCAAAAACCGGAGCGGATCCGGCTCGCGGAACGGGCCGCCGCACAAAAACCGGACCGGCTCGGGGCCGCCGCGCAAAAACCGGATCGGATCCGGCCCGCGGAACGGGCCGCCGCGCAAAAACCGGAGCGGATCGGGGCCGCCGCGCAAAAACCGGACCGGCTCCGGCCCGCGGAACGGGCCGCCGCGCAAAAACCGGAGCGGATCGGGGCCGCCGTGCAAACACCGGACCGTCTCCGGCCCGCGGAACGGGCTGCCGCACAAAAACCGGAGCGGATCCGGCCCGCGGAACGGGCCGCCGCGCAAAAACCGGAGCGGATCGGGGCCGCCGCGCAAAAACCAGAGCGGATCCGGCCCGCGGAACGGGCCGCCGCGCAAAAACCGGACCGGATCGGGGCCGCCGCGCAAAAACCGGAGCGGATCCGGCCCGCGGAACGGGCTGCCGCACAAAAACCGGAGTGGATCGGGGCCGCTGCGCAAAAACCGGAGCGGCTCCGGCCCGCGGAACGGGCCGCCGCGCAAAAATCGGACCGGATCGGGGCCGCCGCGCAAAAACCGGACCGGATGCGGCCCACGGAACGGGCCGCCGCGCAAAAACCGGAGCGGATCGGGGCCACCGCGCAAAAAGCGGAGCGGATCCGGCCCGCGGAACGGGCCGCCGCGCAAAAACCGGATCGGATCGGGGCTGCCGCGCAAAAACCAGAGCGGATGCGGCCCGCGGAACGGGCCGCCGCGCAAAAATCGGACCGGATCGGGGCCGCTGCGCAAAAACCGGAGCGGATGCGGCCCGCGGAACGGGCCGCCGCGCAAAAACCGGACCGGCTCGGGGCCGCCGCGCAAAAACCGGAGCAGATCCGGCCCGCGGAACGGGCCGCCGCGCAAAAACCGGAAAGGCTCGGGGCCGCCGCGCAAAAACCGGACCGGATCCGGCCCGCGGAACGGGCCGCCGCGCAAAAACCGGAGCGGATCGGGGCCACCGCGCAAAAACCGGACCGGATCCGGCCCGCGGAACGGGCCGCCGCGCAAAAACCGGACAGGCTCGGGGCCGCCGCGCAAAAACCGGACTGGATCCGGCCCGCGGAACGGGCCGCCGCGCAAAAACCGGAGCGGATCGGAGCCACCGCGCAAAAACCGGACCGGATGCGGCCCGCGGAACGGGCCGCCGCGCAAAAACCGGAGCGGATCGGGGCCGCCGCGCAAAAACCGGAGCGGATCCGGCCCGCGGAACGGGCCGCGGCGCAAAAACCGGACAGTATCGGGGCCGCCGCGCAAAAACCGGAGCGGATCCGGCCCGCGGAACGGGCCGCCGCGCAAAAACCGGACCGGATCGGGGCCGTCGCGCAAAAACCGGAGCAGATCCGGCCCGCGGAACGGGCCGCGGTGCAAAAACCAGACAGGATCGGGGCCGCCGCGCAAAAACCGGAGCGGATCCGGCCCGCGGAACGGGCCGCCGCGCAAAAACCGGAGCGGATCGGGGCCGCCGCGCAAAAACCGGAGCGGATCCGGCCCGCGGAACGGGCCGCCGCGCAAAAACCGGAGCGGATCGGAGCCGCCGCGCAAAAACCGGATCGGATCCGGCCCGCGGAACGGGCCGCGGCGCAAAAACCGGACCGGATCGGGGCCGCCGCGCAAAAACCGGACCGGATGCGGCCCGCGGAACGGGCCACCGGGCAAAAACCGGAGCGGATCGGAGCCACCGCGCAAAAACCGGAGCGGATCCGGCCCGCGGAACGGGCCGCGGCACAAAAACCGGAGCGGATCGGGGCCGCCGCGCAAAAACCGGACCGGATCCGGCCCGCGGAACGGGCCGCCGCGCAAAAACCAGAGTGGATCGGGGCCGCCGCGCAAAAACCGGAGCGGATCCAGCCCGCGGAACAGGCCGCCGCGCAAAAATCGGAGCGGATCGGGGCCGCCGCGCAAAAACCGGAGCGGATCCGGCCCGCAGAACGGGCCGCCGCGCAAAAACCGGACCGGCTCGGAGCCGCCGCGCAAAAACCGGAGCGGATCCGGCCCGCGGAACGGGCCGCGGCGCAAAAACCGGACCGTATCGGGGCCGCCGCGCAAAAACCGGAGCGGATCCGGCCCGCGGAACGGGCCGCCGCGCAAAAACCGGAGCGGATCGGGGCCGCCGCGCAAAAACCGGAGCAGATCCGGCCCGCGGAACGGGCCGCGGCGCAAAAACCAGACAGGATCGGGGCCGCCGCGCAAAAACCGGAGCGGATCCGGCCCGCGGAACGGGCTGCCGCGCAAAAACCGGAGCGGATCGGGCCCGCCTCGCAAAAACCGGAGCGGATCCGGCCCGCGGAACGGGCCGCCGCGCAAAAACCGGAGCGGATCGGGGCCGCCGCGCAAAAACCGGACCGGATCCGGCCAGCGGAACGGGCCGCGGCGCAAAAACCGGACCGGATCGGGGCCGCCGCGCAAAAACCGGAGTGGATGCGGCCCGCGGAACAGGCCACCGCGCAAAAAACGGACCGGATCGGAGCCACCGCGCAAAAACCGGAGCGGATCCGGCCCGCGGAACGGGCCGCCGCGCAAAAACCAGAGTGGATCGTGGCCGCCGCGCAAAAACCGGAGCGGATGCGGCCCGCGGAACGGGCCGCCGCGCAAAAATCGGACCGGATCGGGGCCGCCGCGCAAAAACCGGAGCGGATCCGGCCCGCGGAACGGGCCGCCGCGCAAAAATCGGACCGGATCGGGGCCGCCGCGCAAAAACCGGACCGGATGCGGCCCGCGGAACGGGCCGCCGCGCAAAAACCGGAGCGGATCGGGGCCGCCGCGCAAAAAGCGGAGCGGATCCGGCCCGCGGAACGGGCCGCCGCGCAAAAACCGGAGCGGATCCGGCCCGCGGAACGGGCCGCGGCACAAAAACCGGACCGGCTCGGGGCCGCCGCGCAAAAACCGGAGCGGATCCGGCCCGCGGAACGGGCCGCCGCGCAAAAACCGGACAGGCTCGGGGCCGCCGCGCAAAAACCGGACCGGATCCGGCCCGCGGAACGGGCCGCCGCGCAAAAACCGGACCGGATCGGGGCCGCCGCGCAAAAACCGGAGCGGATGCAGCCCGGCGAACGGGCCGCCGCGCAAAAACCGGACCGTATCAGGGCCGCCGCGCAAAAACCGGAGCGGATCCGGCCCGCGGAACGGGCCGCGGCGCAAAAACCGGACAGTATCAGGGCCGCCGCGCAAAAACCGGACTGGATGCGGCCCGCGGAACGGGCCGCCGCGCAAAAACCGGACCGGATCGGGGCCGCCGCGCAAAAAGCGGCGCGGATCCGGCCCGCGGAACGGGCCGCGGCACAAAAACCGGAGCGGATCGGGGCCGCCGCGCAAAAACCGGAGCGGATCCGGCCCGCGGAACGGGCCGCCGCGCAAAAACCAGAGTGGATCGGGGCCGCCGCTCAAAAACCGGAGCGGATCAAGCCCGCGGAACAGGCCGCAGCGCAAAAACCGGACCGGATCGGGGCCGCCGCGCAAAAACCGGAGCGGATCCGGCCCGCGGAACGGGCCGCCGCGCAAAAACCGGAGCGGATCGGGGCCACCGCGCAAAAACCGGAGCGGATTGGGTCCGCCGAGCAAAAACCGGAGCGGATCCGGCCCGCGGAACGGGCCGCCGCGCAAAAACCGGACCGTATCGGGGCCGCCGCGCAAAAACCGGAGCGGATCCGGCTCGCGGAACGGGCCGCCGCACAAAAACCGGACCGGCTCGGGGCCGCCGCGCAAAAACCGGAGCGGATGCGGCCCGCGGAACGGGCCGCCGCGCAAAAACCGGAGCGGATCGGGGCCGCCGCGCAAAAACCGGACCGGCTCCGGCCCGCGGAACGGGCCGCCGCGCAAAAACCGGAGCGGATCGGGGCCGCCGTGCAAACACCGGACCGTCTCCGGCCCGCGGAACGGGCTGCCGCACAAAAACCGGACCGGATCGGAGCCACCGCGCAAAAACCGGAGCGGATCCGGCCCGCGGAACGGGCCGCCGCGCAAAAACCGGAGCGGATCGGGGCCGCCGCGCAAAAACCAGAGCGGATCCGGCCCGCGGAACGGGCCGCCGCGCAAAAACCGGACCGGATCGGGCCGCCGCGCAAAAACCGGAGCGGATCCGGCCCGCGGAACGGGCTGCCGCACAAAAACCGTACGGGATCGGGGCCGCCGCGCAAAAACCGGAGCGGCTCCGGCCCGCGGAACGGGCCGCCGCGCAAAAATCGGACCGGATCGGGGCCGCCGCGCAAAAACCGGACCGGATGCGGCCCACGGAACGGGCCGCCGCGCAAAAACCGGAGCGGATCGGGGCCACCGCGCAAAAAGCGGAGCGGATCCGGCCCGCGGAACGGGCCGCCGCGCAAAAACCGGATCGGATCGGGGCTGCCGCGCAAAAACCAGAGCGGATGCGGCCCGCGGAACGGGCCACCGCGCAAAAAGCGGACCGGATCGGGGCCGCCGCGCAAAAACCGGAGCGGATCCGGCCCGCGGAACGGGCCGCCGCGCAAAAATCGGACCGGATCGGGGCCGCTGCGCAAAAACCGGAGCGGATGCGGCCCGCGGAACGGGCCGCCGCGCAAAAACCGGAGCGGATCGGGGCCGCCGCGCAAAAACCGGAGCGGATCCGGCCCGCGGAACGGGCCGCCGCGCAAAAACCGGAGCGGATCCGGCCCGCGGAAAGGGCCGCGGCACAAAAACCGGACCGGCTCGGGGCCGCCGCGCAAAAACCGGAGCGGATCCGGCCCGCGGAACGGGCCGCCGCGCAAAAACCGGACAGGCTCGGGGCCGCCGCGCAAAAACCGGACCGGATCCGGCCCGCGGAACGGGCCGCCGCGCAAAAACCGGAGCGGATCGGGGCCACCGCGCAAAAACCGGACCGGATCCGGCCCGCGGAACGGGCCGCCGCGCAAAAACCGGACAGGCTCGGGGCCGCCGCGCAAAAACCGGACTGGATCCGGACCCCGGAACGGGCCGCCGCGCAAAAACCGGACCGGATCGGAGCCACCGCGCAAAAACCGGAGCGGATGCGGCCCGCGGAACGGGCCGCCGCGCAAAAACCGGAGCGGATCCGGCCCGCGGAACGGGCCGCCGCGCAAAAACCGGAGCGGATCGGGGCTGCCGCGCAAAAACCGGACCGGATCCGGCCGGCGGAACGGGCCGCCGCGCAAAAACCGGAGCGGATCGGGGCCGCCGCGCAAAAAGCGGACCGGATCCGGCCCGCGGAACGGGCCGCCGCGCAAAAACCGGAGCGGATCGGGGCCGCCGTGCAAAAACCGGACCGGATCCAGCCCGCGGAACTGGCTGCCGCACAAAAACCGGAGCGGATCGGGGCCGCCGCGCAAAAACCGGAGCGGATCCGGCCCGCGGAACGGGCCACCGCGCAAAAAGCGGACCGGATCGGGGCCGCCGCGCAAAAACCGGACCGGATCGGAGCCACCGCGCAAAAACCGGATCGGATCCGGCCCGCGGAACGGGCCGCCGCGCAAAGACCGGACCGGCTCGGGGCATCCGCGCAAAAACCGGAGCGGATCCAGCCCGCGGAACGGGCCGCCGCGCAAAAACCGGAGCGGATCGGGGCCGCCGCGCAAAAACCGGAGCGGATGCGGCCCGCGGAACGGGCCGCCGCGCAAAAATCGGACCGGATCGGGGCCGCCGTGCAAAAACCGGAGCGGATGCGGCCCGCGGAACGGGCCGCCGCGCAAAAATCGGACCGGATCGGGGCCGCCGCGCAAAAACCGGAGCGGATGCGGCCCGCGGAACGGGCCGCCGCGCAAAAACCGGACCGGATCGGGGCCGCCGCGCAAAAACCGGAGCGGATCCGGCCCGCGGAACGGGGCCGCCGCGCAAAAACCGGAGCGGATCCGGCCCGCGGAAAGGGCCGCGGCACAAAAACCGGACCGGCTCGGGGCCGCCGCGCAAAAACCGGAGCGGATCCGGCCCGCGGAACGGGCCGCCGCGCAAAAACCGGACAGGCTCGGGGCCGCCGCGCAAAAACCGGACCGGATCCGGCCCGCGGAACGGGCCGCCGCGCAAAAACCGGAGCGGATCGGGGCCACCGCGCAAAAACCGGAGCAGATCCGGCCCGCGGAACGGGCCGCCGCGCAAAAACCGGACAGGATCGGGGCCGCCGCGCAAAAACCGGAGCGGATCCGGCCCGCGGAACGGGCCGCTGCGCAAAAACCGGACCGTATCGGGGCCGCCGCGCAAAAACCGGAGCGGATCCGGCCCGCGGAACGGGCCGCCGCGCAAAAACCGGAGCGGATCGGGGCCGCCGCGCAAAACCGGAGCAGATCCGGCCCGCGGAACGGGCCGCGGCGCAAAAACCAGACAGGATCGGGGCCGCCGCGCAAAAACCGGAGCGGATCCGGCCCGCGGAACGGGCTGCCGCGCAAAAACCGGAGCGGATCGGGCCCGCCTCGCAAAAACCGGAGCGGATCCGGCCCGCGGAACGGGCCGCCGCGCAAAAACCGGAGCGGATCGGGGCCGCCGCGCAAAAACCGGACCGGATCCGGCCCGCGGAACGGGCCGCGGCGCAAAAACCGGACCGGATCGGGGCCGCCGCGCAAAAACCGGACTGGATGCGGCCCGCGGAACAGGCCACCGCGCAAAAACCGGACCGGATCGGAGCCACCGCGCAAAAACCGGAGCGGATCCGGCCCGCGGAACGGGCCGCCGCGCAAAAACCAGAGTGGATCGGGGCCGCCGCGCAAAAACCGGAGCGGATCCGGCCCGCGGAACGGGCCGCCGCGCAAAAATCGGACCGGATCGGGGCCGCCGCGCAAAAACCGGAGCGGATGCGGCCCGCGGAACGGGCCGCCGCGCAAAAATCGGACCGGATCGGGGCCGCCGCGCAAAAACCGGAGCGGATGCGGCCCGCGGAACGGGCCGCCGCGCAAAAACCGGAGCGGATCGGGGCCGCCGCGCAAAAAGCGGAGCGGATCCGGCCCGCGGAACGGGCCGCCGCGCAAAAACCGGAGCGGATCCGGCCCGCGGAACGGGCCGCGGCACAAAAACCGGACCGGCTCGGGGCCGCCGCGCAAAAACCGGAGCGGATCCGGCCCGCGGAACGGGCCGCCGCGCAAAAACCGGACAGGCTCGGGGCCGCCGCGCAAAAACCGGACCGGATCCGGCCCGCGGAACGGGCCGCCGCGCAAAAACCGGAGCGGATCGGGCCCGCCGCGCAAAAACCGGAGCGGATGCGGCCCGCGGAACGGGCCGCCGCGCAAAAACCGGACCGTATCAGGGCCGCCGCGCAAAAACCGGAGCGGATCCGGCCCGCGGAACGGGCCGCGGCGCAAAAACCGGACAGTATCAGGGCCGCCGCGCAAAAACCGGACTGGATGCGGCCCGCGGAACGGGCCGCCGCGCAAAAACCGGACCGGATCGGGGCCGCCGCGCAAAAAGCGGCGCGCATCCGGCCCGCGGAACGGGCCGCGGCACAAAAACCGGAGCGGATCGGGGCCGCCGCGCAAAAACCGGAGCGGATCCAGCCCGCGGAACGGGCCGCCGCGCAAAAACCAGAGTGGATCGGGGCCGCCGCTCAAAAACCGGAGCGGATCAAGCCCGCGGAACAGGCCGCAGCGCAAAAACCGGACCGGATCGGGGCCGCCGCGCAAAAACCGGAGCGGATCCGGCCCGCGGAACGGGCTGCCGTGCAAAAACCGGAGCGGATCGGGGCCACCGCGCAAAAACCGGAGCGGATGCGGCCCGCGGAACGGGCCGCCGCGCAAAAACCGGAGCGGATCGGGGCCACCGCGCAAAAACCGGAGCGGATGCGGCCCGCGGAACGGGCCGCCGCGCAATAACCGGAGCGGATCGGGGTTGCGGCGCAAAAACCGGACTGGATGCGGCCCACGGAACGGGCCGCGGCGCAAAAACCGGACCGGATCGGAGCCACCGCGCAAAAACCGGAGCGGATCCGGCCCGTGGAACGGGCCGCCGCGCAAAAACCGGAGTGGATCGGGGCCGCCGCGCAAAAACCGGAGCGGATCCGGCCCGCGGAACGGGCTGCCGCACAAAAACCGTACGGGATCGGGGCCGCCGCGCAAAAACCGGACCGGATCCGGCCCGCGGAACGGGCCACCGCGCAAAAATCGGACCGGATCGGGGCCGCCGCGCAAAAAGCGGAGCGGATGCGGCCCGCGGAACGGGCCGCCGCGCAAAAACCGGACCGGCTCGGGGCCACCGCGCAAAAACCGGAGCGGATTGGGTCCGCCGAGCAAAAACCGGAGCGGATCCGGCCCGCGGAACGGGCCGCCGCGGAAAAACCGGACCGTATCGGGGCCGCCGCGCAAAAACCGGAGCGGATCCGGCTCGCGGAACGGGCCGCCGCACAAAAACCGGACCGGCTCGGGGCCGCCGCGCAAAAACCGGATCGGATCCGGCCCGCGGAACGGGCCGCCGCGCAAAAACCGGAGCGGATCGGGGCCGCCGCGCAAAAACCGGACCGGCTCCGGCCCGCGGAACGGGCCGCCGCGCAAAAACCGGAGCGGATCGGGGCCGCCGTGCAAACACCGGACCGTCTCCGGCCCGCGGAACGGGCTGCCGCACAAAAACCGGAGCGGATCGGGGCCGCCGCGCAAAAACCGGAGCGGATCCGGCCCGCGGAACGGGCCGCCGCGCAAAAACCGGAGCGGATCGGGGCCGCCGCGCAAAAACCAGAGCGGATCCGGCCCGCGGAACGGGCCGCCGCGCAAAAACCGGAGCGGATCGGGGCCGCCGCGCAAAAACCGGAGCGGATCCGGCCCGCGGAACGGGCTGCCGCACAAAAACCGTACGGGATCGGGGCCGCCGCGCAAAAACCGGAGCGGCTCCGGCCCGCGGAACGGGCCGCCGCGCAAAAATCGGACCGGATCGGGGCCGCCGCGCAAAAACCGGACCGGATGCGGCCCACGGAACGGGCCGCCGCGCAAAAACCGGAGCGGATCGGGGCCACCGCGCAAAAAGCGGAGCGGATCCGGCCCGCGGAACGGGCCACCGCGCAAAAACCGGATCGGATCGGGGCTGCCGCGCAAAAACCAGAGCGGATGCGGCCCGCGGAACGGGCCGCCGCGGAAAAATCGGACCGGATCGGGGCCGCCGCGCAAAAACCGGAGCGGATCCGGCCCGCGGAACGGGCCGCCGCGCAAAAACCGGAGCGGATCGGGGCCGCCGCGCAAAAACCGGAGCGGATCCGGCCCGCGGAACGGGCCGCCGCGCAAAAACCGGAGCGGATCCGGCCCGCGGAAAGGGCCGCGGCACAAAAACCGGACCGGCTCGGGGCCGCCGCGCAAAAACCGGAGCGGATCCGGCCCGCGGAACGGGCCGCCGCGCAAAAACCGGACAGGCTCGGGGCCGCCGCGCAAAAACCGGACCGGATCCGGCCCGCGGAACGGGCTGCCGCGCAAAAACCGGAGCGGATCGGGGCCACCGCGCAAAAACCGGAGCGGATGCGGCCCGCGGAACGGGCCGCCGCGCAAAAACCGGAGCGGATCGGGGCCGCCGCGCAAAAACCGGACTGGATCCGGCCCGCGGAACGGGCCGCCGCGCAAAAACCGGAGCGGATCGGAGCCACCGCGCAAAAACCGGAGCGGATGCGGCCCGCGGAACGGGCCGCCGCGCAAAAACCGGAGAGGATCGGGGCCGCCGCGCAAAAACCGGAGCGGATCCGGCCCGCGGAACGGGCCGCGGCGCAAAAACCGGACAGTATCGGGGCCGCCGCGCAAAAACCGGAGCGGATCCGGCCCGCGGAACGGGCCGCCGCGCAAAAACCGGACCGGATCGGGGCCGCCGCGCAAAAACCGGAGCAGATCCGGCCCGCGGAACGGGCCGCGGCGCAAAAACCAGACAGGATCGGGGCCGCCGCGCAAAAACCGGAGCGGATCCGGCCCGCGGAACGGGCCGCCGCGCAAAAACCGGAGCGGATCGGGCCCGCCGCGCAAAAACCGGAGCGGATCCGGCCCGCGGAACGGGCCGCCGCGCAAAAACCGGAGCGGATCGGAGCCGCCGCGCAAAAACCGGATCGGATCCGGCCCGCGGAACGGGCCGCGGCGCAAAAACCGGACCGGATCGGGGCCGCCGCGCAAAAACCGGAGCGGATCCGGCCCGCGGAACGGGCCACCGGGCAAAAACCGGAGCGGATCGGAGCCACCGGGCAAAAACCGGAGCGGATCCGGCCCGCGGAACGGGCCGCGGCACAAAAACCGGAGCGGATCGGGGCCGCCGCGCAAAAACCGGAGCGGATCCGGCCCGCGGAACGGGCCGCCGCGCAAAAACCAGAGTGGATCGGGGCCGCCGCGCAAAAACCGGAGCGGATCCAGCCCGCGGAACAGGCCGCCGCGCAAAAACCGGACCGGATCGGGGCCGCCGCGCAAAAACCGGAGCGGATCCGGCCCGCAGAACGGGCCGCCGCGCAAAAACCGGAGCGGATCGGAGCCGCCGCGCAAAAACCGGAGCGGATCCGGCCCGCGGAACGGGCTGCCGCGCAAAAACCGGACCGGATCGGGGCCACCGCGCAAAAACCGGAGCGGATCCGGCCCGCGGAACGGGCCGCCGCGCAAAAACCGGACCGGCTCGGGGCCACCGCGCAAAAACCGGACCGGATCCGGCCCGCGGAACGGGCCGCCGCGCAAAAACCGGACCGGATCGGAGCCACCGCGCAAAAACCGGAGCGGATCCGGCCCGTGGAACGGGCCGCCGCGCAAAAACCGGAGCGGATCGGGGCCACCGCGCAAAAACCGGAGCGGATCCGGCCCGCGGAACGGGCCGCCGCGCAAAAACCGGAGCGGATCGGGGCCACCGCGCAAAAACCGGACCGGATCCGGCCCGCGGAACGGGCCGCCGCGCAAAAACCGGACCGGCTCGGGGCCGCCGCGCAAAAACCGGAGCGGATCCGGCCCGCGGAACGGGCCGCCGCGCAAAAACCGGAGCGGATCGGGGCCGCCGTGCAAAAACCGGAGCGGATCCGGCCCGCGGAACGGGCCGCCGCGCAAAAACCGGACCGGCTCGGGGCCACCGCGCAAAAACCGGAGCGGATCCGGCCCGCGGAACGGGCCGCCGCGCAAAAACCGGAGCGGATCGGGGCCGCCGCGCAAAAAGCGGAGCGGATCCGGCCCGCGGAACGGGCCACCGCGCAAAAACCGGACAGGATCGGGGCCGCCGCGCAAAAACCGGAGCGGATGCGGCCCGCGGAACGGGCCGCCGCGCAAAAATCGGACCGGATCGGGGCCGCCGCGCAAAAACCGGAGCGGATGCGGCCCGCGGAACGGGCCGCCGCGCAAAAATCGGACCGGATCGGGGCCGCCGCGCAAAAACCGGAGCGGATGCGGCCCGCGGAACGGGCCGCCGCGCAAAAACCGGACCGGCTCGGGGCCGCCGCGCAAAAACCGGACCGGATCCGGCCCGCGGAACGGGCCGCCGCGCAAAAACCGGAGCGGATCGGGGCCACCGCGCAAAAACCGGAGCAGATCCGGCCCGCGGAACGGGCCGCCGCGCAAAAACCGGACAGGATCGGGGCCGCCGCGCAAAAACCGGAGCGGATCCGGCCCGCGGAACGGGCCGCTGCGCAAAAACCGGACCGTATCGGGGCCGCCGCGCAAAAACCGGAGCGGATCCGGCCCGCGGAACGGGCCGCCGCGCAAAAACCGGAGCGGATCGGGGCCGCCGCGCAAAACCGGAGCAGATCCGGCCCGCGGAACGGGCCGCGGCGCAAAAACCAGACAGGATCGGGGCCGCCGCGCAAAAACCGGAGCGGATCCGGCCCGCGGAACGGGCTGCCGCGCAAAAACCGGAGCGGATCGGGCCCGCCTCGCAAAAACCGGAGCGGATCCGGCCCGCGGAACGGGCCGCCGCGCAAAAACCGGAGCGGATCGGGGCCACCGCGCAAAAACCGGAGCGGATGCGGCCCGCGGAACGGGCCGCCGCGCAATAACCGGAGCGGATCGGGGTTGCGGCGCAAAAACCGGACTGGATGCGGCCCACGGAACGGGCCGCGGCGCAAAAACCGGACCGGATCGGAGCCACCGCGCAAAAACCGGAGCGGATCCGGCCCGTGGAACGGGCCGCCGCGCAAAAACCGGAGTGGATCGGGGCCGCCGCGCAAAAACCGGAGCGGATCCGGCCCGCGGAACGGGCTGCCGCACAAAAACCGTACGGGATCGGGGCCGCCGCGCAAAAACCGGACCGGATCCGGCCCGCGGAACGGGCCACCGCGCAAAAATCGGACCGGATCGGGGCCGCCGCGCAAAAAGCGGAGCGGATGCGGCCCGCGGAACGGGCCGCCGCGCAAAAACCGGACCGGCTCGGGGCCACCGCGCAAAAACCGGAGCGGATTGGGTCCGCCGAGCAAAAACCGGAGCGGATCCGGCCCGCGGAACGGGCCGCCGCGGAAAAACCGGACCGTATCGGGGCCGCCGCGCAAAAACCGGAGCGGATCCGGCTCGCGGAACGGGCCGCCGCACAAAAACCGGACCGGCTCGGGGCCGCCGCGCAAAAACCGGATCGGATCCGGCCCGCGGAACGGGCCGCCGCGCAAAAACCGGAGCGGATCGGGGCCGCCGCGCAAAAACCGGACCGGCTCCGGCCCGCGGAACGGGCCGCCGCGCAAAAACCGGAGCGGATCGGGGCCGCCGTGCAAACACCGGACCGTCTCCGGCCCGCGGAACGGGCTGCCGCACAAAAACCGGAGCGGATCGGGGCCGCCGCGCAAAAACCGGAGCGGATCCGGCCCGCGGAACGGGCCGCCGCGCAAAAACCGGAGCGGATCGGGGCCGCCGCGCAAAAACCAGAGCGGATCCGGCCCGCGGAACGGGCCGCCGCGCAAAAACCGGAGCGGATCGGGGCCGCCGCGCAAAAACCGGAGCGGATCCGGCCCGCGGAACGGGCTGCCGCACAAAAACCGTACGGGATCGGGGCCGCCGCGCAAAAACCGGAGCGGCTCCGGCCCGCGGAACGGGCCGCCGCGCAAAAATCGGACCGGATCGGGGCCGCCGCGCAAAAACCGGACCGGATGCGGCCCACGGAACGGGCCGCCGCGCAAAAACCGGAGCGGATCGGGGCCACCGCGCAAAAAGCGGAGCGGATCCGGCCCGCGGAACGGGCCACCGCGCAAAAACCGGATCGGATCGGGGCTGCCGCGCAAAAACCAGAGCGGATGCGGCCCGCGGAACGGGCCGCCGCGGAAAAATCGGACCGGATCGGGGCCGCCGCGCAAAAACCGGAGCGGATCCGGCCCGCGGAACGGGCCGCCGCGCAAAAATCGGACCGGATCGGGGCCGCTGCGCAAAAACCGGAGCGGATGCGGCCCGCGGAACGGGCCGCCGCGCAAAAACCGGAGCGGATCGGGGCCGCCGCGCAAAAACCGGAGCGGATCCGGCCCGCGGAACGGGCCGCCGCGCAAAAACCGGAGCGGATCCGGCCCGCGGAAAGGGCCGCGGCACAAAAACCGGACCGGCTCGGGGCCGCCGCGCAAAAACCGGAGCGGATCCGGCCCGCGGAACGGGCCGCCGCGCAAAAACCGGACAGGCTCGGGGCCGCCGCGCAAAAACCGGACCGGATCCGGCCCGCGGAACGGGCTGCCGCGCAAAAACCGGAGCGGATCGGGGCCACCGCGCAAAAACCGGAGCGGATGCGGCCCGCGGAACGGGCCGCCGCGCAAAAACCGGAGCGGATCGGGGCCGCCGCGCAAAAACCGGACTGGATCCGGCCCGCGGAACGGGCCGCCGCGCAAAAACCGGAGCGGATCGGAGCCACCGCGCAAAAACCGGAGCGGATGCGGCCCGCGGAACGGGCCGCCGCGCAAAAACCGGAGAGGATCGGGGCCGCCGCGCAAAAACCGGAGCGGATCCGGCCCGCGGAACGGGCCGCGGCGCAAAAACCGGACAGTATCGGGGCCGCCGCGCAAAAACCGGAGCGGATCCGGCCCGCGGAACGGGCCGCCGCGCAAAAACCGGACCGGATCGGGGCCGCCGCGCAAAAACCGGAGCAGATCCGGCCCGCGGAACGGGCCGCGGCGCAAAAACCAGACAGGATCGGGGCCGCCGCGCAAAAACCGGAGCGGATCCGGCCCGCGGAACGGGCCGCCGCGCAAAAACCGGAGCGGATCGGGCCCGCCGCGCAAAAACCGGAGCGGATCCGGCCCGCGGAACGGGCCGCCGCGCAAAAACCGGAGCGGATCGGAGCCGCCGCGCAAAAACCGGATCGGATCCGGCCCGCGGAACGGGCCGCGGCGCAAAAACCGGACCGGATCGGGGCCGCCGCGCAAAAACCGGAGCGGATCCGGCCCGCGGAACGGGCCACCGGGCAAAAACCGGAGCGGATCGGAGCCACCGCGCAAAAACCGGAGCGGATCCGGCCCGCGGAACGGGCCGCGGCACAAAAACCGGAGCGGATCGGGGCCGCCGCGCAAAAACCGGACCGGATCCGGCCCGCGGAACGGGCCGCCGCGCAAAAACCAGAGTGGATCGGGGCCGCCGCGCAAAAACCGGAGCGGATCCAGCCCGCGGAACAGGCCGCCGCGCAAAAACCGGACCGGATCGGGGCCGCCGCGCAAAAACCGGAGCGGATCCGGCCCGCAGAACGGGCCGCCGCGCAAAAACCGGAGCGGATCGGAGCCGCCGCGCAAAAACCGGAGCGGATCCGGCCCGCGGAACGGGCTGCCGCGCAAAAACCGGACCGGATCGGGGCCACCGCGCAAAAACCGGAGCGGATCCGGCCCGCGGAACGGGCCGCCGCGCAAAAACCGGACCGGCTCGGGGCCACCGCGCAAAAACCGGACCGGATCCGGCCCGCGGAACGGGCCGCCGCGCAAAAACCGGACCGGATCGGAGCCACCGCGCAAAAACCGGAGCGGATCCGGCCCGTGGAACGGGCCGCCGCGCAAAAACCGGAGCGGATCGGGGCCACCGCGCAAAAACCGGAGCGGATCCGGCCCGCGGAACGGGCCGCCGCGCAAAAACCGGAGCGGATCGGGGCCACCGCGCAAAAACCGGACCGGATCCGGCCCGCGGAACGGGCCGCCGCGCAAAAACCGGACCGGCTCGGGGCCGCCGCGCAAAAACCGGAGCGGATCCGGCCCACGGAACGGGCCGCCGCGCAAAAACCGGAGCGGATCGGGGCCGCCGCGCAAAAACCGGACTGGATCCGGCCCGCGGAACGGGCCGCCGCGCAAAAACCGGAGCGGATCGGAGCCACCGCGCAAAAACCGGAGCGGATGCGGCCCGCGGAACGGGCCGCCGCGCAAAAACCGGAGAGGATCGGGGCCGCCGCGCAAAAACCGGAGCGGATCCGGCCCGCGGAACGGGCCGCGGCGCAAAAACCGGACAGTATCGGGGCCGCCGCGCAAAAACCGGAGCGGATCCGGCCCGCGGAACGGGCCGCCGCGCAAAAACCGGACCGGATCGGGGCCGCCGCGCAAAAACCGGAGCAGATCCGGCCCGCGGAACGGGCCGCGGCGCAAAAACCAGACAGGATCGGGGCCGCCGCGCAAAAACCGGAGCGGATCCGGCCCGCGGAACGGGCCGCCGCGCAAAAACCGGAGCGGATCGGGGCCGCCGCGCAAAAACCGGAGCGGATGCGGCCCGCGGAACGGGCCGCCGCGCAAAAACCGGAGCGGATCGGGGCCGCCGCGCAAAAACCGGAGCGGATCCGGCCCGCGGAACGGGCCGCGGCGCAAAAACCGGACCGGATCGGGGCCGCCGCGCAAAAACCGGAGCGGATCCGGCCCGCGGAACGGGCCACCGGGCAAAAACCGGAGCGGATCGGAGCCACCGCGCAAAAACCGGAGCGGATCCGGCCCGCGGAACGGGCCGCCGCGCAAAAACCAGAGTGGATCGGGGCCGCCGCGCAAAAACCGGAGCGGATCCAGCCCGCGGAACAGGCCGCCGCGCAAAAACCGGACCGGATCGGGGCCGCCGCGCAAAAACCGGAGCGGATCCGGCCCGCAGAACGGGCCGCCGCGCAAAAACCGGAGCGGATCGGAGCCGCCGCGCAAAAACCGGAGCGGATCCGGCCCGCGGAACGGGCTGCCGCGCAAAAACCGGACCGGATCGGGGCCACCGCGCAAAAACCGGAGCGGATCCGGCCCGCGGAACGGGCCGCCGCGCAAAAACCGGACCGGCTCGGGGCCACCGCGCAAAAACCGGACCGGATCCGGCCCGCGGAACGGGCCGCCGCGCAAAAACCGGACCGGATCGGAGCCACCGCGCAAAAACCGGAGCGGATCCGGCCCGTGGAACGGGCCGCCGCGCAAAAACCGGAGCGGATCGGGGCCACCGCGCAAAAACCGGAGCGGATCCGGCCCGCGGAACGGGCCGCCGCGCAAAAACCGGAGCGGATCGGGGCCACCGCGCAAAAACCGGACCGGATCCGGCCCGCGGAACGGGCCGCCGCGCAAAAACCGGACCGGCTCGGGGCCGCCGCGCAAAAACCGGAGCGGATCCGGCCCGCGGAACGGGCCGCCGCGCAAAAACCGGAGCGGATCGGGGCCGCCGCGCAAAAACCGGACTGGATCCGGCCCGCGGAACGGGCCGCCGCGCAAAAACCGGAGCGGATCGGAGCCACCGCGCAAAAACCGGAGCGGATGCGGCCCGCGGAACGGGCCGCCGCGCAAAAACCGGAGAGGATCGGGGCCGCCGCGCAAAAACCGGAGCGGATCCGGCCCGCGGAACGGGCCGCGGCGCAAAAACCGGACAGTATCGGGGCCGCCGCGCAAAAACCGGAGCGGATCCGGCCCGCGGAACGGGCCGCCGCGCAAAAACCGGACCGGATCGGGGCCGCCGCGCAAAAACCGGAGCAGATCCGGCCCGCGGAACGGGCCGCGGCGCAAAAACCAGACAGGATCGGGGCCGCCGCGCAAAAACCGGAGCGGATCCGGCCCGCGGAACGGGCCGCCGCGCAAAAACCGGAGCGGATCGGGGCCGCCGCGCAAAAACCGGAGCGGATGCGGCCCGCGGAACGGGCCGCCGCGCAAAAACCGGAGCGGATCGGGGCCGCCGCGCAAAAACCGGAGCGGATCCGGCCCGCGGAACGGGCCGCGGCGCAAAAACCGGACCGGATCGGGGCCGCCGCGCAAAAACCGGAGCGGATCCGGCCCGCGGAACGGGCCACCGGGCAAAAACCGGAGCGGATCGGAGCCACCGCGCAAAAACCGGAGCGGATCCGGCCCGCGGAACGGGCCGCGGCACAAAAACCGGAGCGGATCGGGGCCGCCGCGCAAAAACCGGACCGGATCCGGCCCGCGGAACGGGCCGCCGCGCAAAAACCAGAGTGGATCGGGGCCGCCGCGCAAAAACCGGAGCGGATCCAGCCCGCGGAACAGGCCGCCGCGCAAAAAACCGGACCGGATCGGGGCCGCCGCGCAAAAACCGGAGCGGATCCGGCCCGCAGAACGGGCCGCCGCGCAAAAACCGGAGCGGATCGGAGCCGCCGCGCAAAAACCGGAGCGGATCCGGCCCGCGGAACGGGCTGCCGCGCAAAAACCGGACCGGATCGGGGCCACCGCGCAAAAACCGGAGCGGATCCGGCCCGCGGAACGGGCCGCCGCGCAAAAACCGGACCGGCTCGGGGCCACCGCGCAAAAACCGGACCGGATCCGGCCCGCGGAACGGGCCGCCGCGCAAAAACCGGACCGGATCGGAGCCACCGCGCAAAAACCGGAGCGGATCCGGCCCGTGGAACGGGCCGCCGCGCAAAAACCGGAGCGGATCGGGGCCACCGCGCAAAAACCGGAGCGGATCCGGCCCGCGGAACGGGCCGCCGCGCAAAAACCGGAGCGGATCGGGGCCACCGCGCAAAAACCGGACCGGATCCGGCCCGCGGAACGGGCCGCCGCGCAAAAACCGGACCGGCTCGGGGCCGCCGCGCAAAAACCGGAGCGGATCCGGCCCGCGGAACGGGCCGCCGCGCAAAAACCGGAGCGGATCGGGGCCGCCGTGCAAAAACCGGAGCGGATCCGGCCCGCGGAACGGGCCGCCGCGCAAAAACCGGACCGGCTCGGGGCCACCGCGCAAAAACCGGAGCGGATCCGGCCCGCGGAACGGGCCGCCGCGCAAAAACCGGAGCGGATCGGGGCCGCCGCGCAAAAAGCGGAGCGGATCCGGCCCGCGGAACGGGCCACCGCGCAAAAACCGGACAGGATCGGGGCCGCCGCGCCAAAACCGGAGCGGATGCGGCCCGCGGAACGGGCCGCCGCGCAAAAATCGGACCGGATCGGGGCTGCCGCGCAAAAACCGGAGCGGATGCGGCCCGCGGAACGGGCCGCCGCGCAAAAATCGGACCGGATCGGGGCCGCCGCGCAAAAACCGGAGCGGATGCGGCCCGCGGAACGGGCCGCCGCGCAAAAACCGGACCGGATCGGGGCCGCCGCGCAAAAACCGGAGCGGATCCGGCCCGCGGAACGGGGCCGCCGCGCAAAAACCGGAGCGGATCCGGCCCGCGGAAAGGGCCGCGGCACAAAAACCGGACCGGCTCGGGGCCGCCGCGCAAAAACCGGAGCGGATCCGGCCCGCGGAACGGGCCGCCGCGCAAAAACCGGACAGGCTCGGGGCCGCCGCGCAAAAACCGGACCGGATCCGGCCCGCGGAACGGGCCGCCGCGCAAAAACCGGAGCGGATCGGGGCCACCGCGCAAAAACCGGAGCAGATCCGGCCCGCGGAACGGGCCGCCGCGCAAAAACCGGACAGGATCGGGGCCGCCGCGCAAAAACCGGAGCGGATCCGGCCCGCGGAACGGGCCGCTGCGCAAAAACCGGACCGTATCGGGGCCGCCGCGCAAAAACCGGAGCGGATCCGGCCCGCGGAACGGGCCGCCGCGCAAAAACCGGAGCGGATCGGGGCCGCCGCGCAAAACCGGAGCAGATCCGGCCCGCGGAACGGGCCGCGGCGCAAAAACCAGACAGGATCGGGGCCGCCGCGCAAAAACCGGAGCGGATCCGGCCCGCGGAACGGGCTGCCGCGCAAAAACCGGAGCGGATCGGGCCCGCCTCGCAAAAACCGGAGCGGATCCGGCCCGCGGAACGGGCCGCCGCGCAAAAACCGGAGCGGATCGGGGCCACCGCGCAAAAACCGGAGCGGATGCGGCCCGCGGAACGGGCCGCCGCGCAATAACCGGAGCGGATCGGGGTTGCGGCGCAAAAACCGGACTGGATGCGGCCCACGGAACGGGCCGCGGCGCAAAAACCGGACCGGATCGGAGCCACCGCGCAAAAACCGGAGCGGATCCGGCCCGTGGAACGGGCCGCCGCGCAAAAACCGGAGTGGATCGGGGCCGCCGCGCAAAAACCGGAGCGGATCCGGCCCGCGGAACGGGCTGCCGCACAAAAACCGTACGGGATCGGGGCCGCCGCGCAAAAACCGGACCGGATCCGGCCCGCGGAACGGGCCACCGCGCAAAAATCGGACCGGATCGGGGCCGCCGCGCAAAAAGCGGAGCGGATGCGGCCCGCGGAACGGGCCGCCGCGCAAAAACCGGACCGGCTCGGGGCCACCGCGCAAAAACCGGAGCGGATCCGGCCCGCGGAACGGGCCGCCGCGCAAAAACCGGAGCGGATCGGGGCCGCCGCGCAAAAACCGGACCGGCTCCGGCCCGCGGAACGGGCCGCCGCGCAAAAACCGGAGCGGATCGGGGCCGCCGTGCAAACACCGGACCGTCTCCGGCCCGCGGAACGGGCTGCCGCACAAAAACCGGAGCGGATCGGGGCCGCCGCGCAAAAACCGGAGCGGATCCGGCCCGCGGAACGGGCCGCCGCGCAAAAACCGGAGCGGATCGGGGCCGCCGCGCAAAAACCAGAGCGGATCCGGCCCGCGGAACGGGCCGCCGCGCAAAAACCGGAGCGGATCGGGGCCGCCGCGCAAAAACCGGAGCGGATCCGGCCCGCGGAACGGGCTGCCGCACAAAAACCGTACGGGATCGGGGCCGCCGCGCAAAAACCGGAGCGGCTCCGGCCCGCGGAACGGGCCGCCGCGCAAAAATCGGACCGGATCGGGGCCGCCGCGCAAAAACCGGACCGGATGCGGCCCACGGAACGGGCCGCCGCGCAAAAACCGGAGCGGATCGGGGCCACCGCGCAAAAAGCGGAGCGGATCCGGCCCGCGGAACGGGCCACCGCGCAAAAACCGGATCGGATCGGGGCTGCCGCGCAAAAACCAGAGCGGATGCGGCCCGCGGAACGGGCCGCCGCGGAAAAATCGGACCGGATCGGGGCCGCCGCGCAAAAACCGGAGCGGATCCGGCCCGCGGAACGGGCCGCCGCGCAAAAATCGGACCGGATCGGGGCCGCTGCGCAAAAACCGGAGCGGATGCGGCCCGCGGAACGGGCCGCCGCGCAAAAACCGGAGCGGATCGGGGCCGCCGCGCAAAAACCGGAGCGGATCCGGCCCGCGGAACGGGCCGCCGCGCAAAAACCGGAGCGGATCCGGCCCGCGGAAAGGGCCGCGGCACAAAAACCGGACCGGCTCGGGGCCGCCGCGCAAAAACCGGAGCGGATCCGGCCCGCGGAACGGGCCGCCGCGCAAAAACCGGACAGGCTCGGGGCCGCCGCGCAAAAACCGGACCGGATCCGGCCCGCGGAACGGGCTGCCGCGCAAAAACCGGAGCGGATCGGGGCCACCGCGCAAAAACCGGAGCGGATGCGGCCCGCGGAACGGGCCGCCGCGCAAAAACCGGAGCGGATCGGGGCCGCCGCGCAAAAACCGGACTGGATCCGGCCCGCGGAACGGGCCGCCGCGCAAAAACCGGAGCGGATCGGAGCCACCGCGCAAAAACCGGAGCGGATGCGGCCCGCGGAACGGGCCGCCGCGCAAAAACCGGAGAGGATCGGGGCCGCCGCGCAAAAACCGGAGCGGATCCGGCCCGCGGAACGGGCCGCGGCGCAAAAACCGGACAGTATCGGGGCCGCCGCGCAAAAACCGGAGCGGATCCGGCCCGCGGAACGGGCCGCCGCGCAAAAACCGGACCGGATCGGGGCCGCCGCGCAAAAACCGGAGCAGATCCGGCCCGCGGAACGGGCCGCGGCGCAAAAACCAGACAGGATCGGGGCCGCCGCGCAAAAACCGGAGCGGATCCGGCCCGCGGAACGGGCCGCCGCGCAAAAACCGGAGCGGATCGGGCCCGCCGCGCAAAAACCGGAGCGGATCCGGCCCGCGGAACGGGCCGCCGCGCAAAAACCGGAGCGGATCGGAGCCGCCGCGCAAAAACCGGATCGGATCCGGCCCGCGGAACGGGCCGCGGCGCAAAAACCGGACCGGATCGGGGCCGCCGCGCAAAAACCGGAGCGGATCCGGCCCGCGGAACGGGCCACCGGGCAAAAACCGGAGCGGATCGGAGCCACCGCGCAAAAACCGGAGCGGATCCGGCCCGCGGAACGGGCCGCGGCACAAAAACCGGAGCGGATCGGGGCCGCCGCGCAAAAACCGGACCGGATCCGGCCCGCGGAACGGGCCGCCGCGCAAAAACCAGAGTGGATCGGGGCCGCCGCGCAAAAACCGGAGCGGATCCAGCCCGCGGAACAGGCCGCCGCGCAAAAACCGGACCGGATCGGGGCCGCCGCGCAAAAACCGGAGCGGATCCGGCCCGCGGAACGGGCCGCCGCGCAAAAACCGGAGCGGATCGGAGCCGCCGCGCAAAAACCGGAGCGGATCCGGCCCGCGGAACGGGCTGCCGCGCAAAAACCGGACCGGATCGGGGCCACCGCGCAAAAACCGGAGCGGATCCGGCCCGCGGAACGGGCCGCCGCGCAAAAACCGGACCGGCTCGGGGCCACCGCGCAAAAACCGGACCGGATCCGGCCCGCGGAACGGGCCGCCGCGCAAAAACCGGACCGGATCGGAGCCACCGCGCAAAAACCGGAGCGGATCCGGCCCGTGGAACGGGCCGCCGCGCAAAAACCGGAGCGGATCGGGGCCACCGCGCAAAAACCGGAGCGGATCCGGCCCGCGGAACGGGCCGCCGCGCAAAAACCGGAGCGGATCGGGGCCACCGCGCAAAAACCGGACCGGATCCGGCCCGCGGAACGGGCCGCCGCGCAAAAACCGGACCGGCTCGGGGCCGCCGCGCAAAAACCGGAGCGGATCCGGCCCGCGGAACGGGCCGCCGCGCAAAAACCGGAGCGGATCGGGGCCGCCGTGCAAAAACCGGAGCGGATCCGGCCCGCGGAACGGGCCGCCGCGCAAAAACCGGACCGGCTCGGGGCCACCGCGCAAAAACCGGACCGGATCCGGCCCGCGGAACGGGCCGCCGCGCAAAAACCGGACCGGATCGGGGCCGCCGCGCAAAAACCGGAGCGGATCGGGGCCGCCGTGCAAAAACCGGAGTGAATCCGGCCCGCGGAACGGGCTGCCGCACAAAAACCGTACGGGATCGGGGCCGCCGCGCAAAAACCGGAGCGGATCCGGCCCGCGGAACGGGCCGCCGCGCAAAACCGGAGCGGATCGGGGCCGCCGCTCAAAAAGCGGAGCGGATCCGGCCCGCGGAACGGGCCGCCGCGCAAAAACCGGACAGGATCGGGGCCGCCGCGCAAAAACCGGAGCGGATCCGGCCCGCAGAACGGGCCGCCGCGCAAAAACCGGACTGGATGCGGCCCACGGAACGGGCCGCCGGGCAAAAACCGGACCGGATCGGAGCCACCGCGCAAAAACCGGAGCGGATCCGGCCCGTGGAACGGCCGCCGCACAAAAACCGGAGCGGATCGTGGCCGCCGCGCAAAAACCGGAGCGGATCCGGCCCGCAGAACGGGCTGCCGCGCAAAACCCGGACCGGATCGGGGCCGCCGCGCAAAAACCGGAGCGGATCCAGCCCGCGGAACGGGCCGCCGCGGAAAAACCAGACCGGATCGGGGCCGCCGCGCAAAAAGTGAAGCGGATCGGGCCCGCAGAACGGGCCGCCGCGCAAAAACTGGGCCGTATCGGGGCCGCCGCGCAAAAACCGGACCGGCTCCGGCCCGCGGAACGGGCTGCCGCACAAAAACCGTACGGGATCGGGGCCGCCGCGCAAAAACCGGACCGGATCCGGCCCGCGGAACGGGCCACCGCGCAAAAATCGGACCGGATCGGGGCCGCCGCGCAAAAACCGGACCGGATCCGGCCCGCGGAACGGGCCACCGCGCAAAAATCGGACCGGATCGGGGCCGCCGCGCAAAAACCGGAGCGGATGCGGCCCGCGGAACGGGCCGCCGCGCAAAAACCGGACCGGCTCGGGGCCACCGCGCAAAAACCGGAGCGGATTGGGTCCGCCGAGCAAAAACCGGAGCGGATCCGGCCCGCGGAACGGGCCGCCGCGCAAAAACCGGACCGTATCGGGGCCGCCGCTCAAAAACCGGAGCGGATCCAGCCCGCGGAACGGGCCGCCGCGCAAAAACCGGACCGGCTCGGGGCCGCCGCGCAAAAACCGGATCGGATCCGGCCCGCGGAACGGGCCGCCGCGCAAAAACCGGACAGGCTCGGGGCCGCCGCGCAAAAACCGGACCGGCTCCGTCCCGCGGAACGGGCCGCCGCGCAAAAACCGGAGCGGATCGGGGCCGCCGTGCAAACACCGGACCGTCTCCGGCCCGCGGAACGGGCTGCCGCACAAAAACCGGAGCGGATCGGGGCCGCCGCGCAAAAACCGGAGCGGATCCGGCCCGCGGAACGGGCCGCCGCGCAAAAACCGGAGCGGATCGGGGCCGCCGCGCAAAAACCAGAGCGGATCCGGCCCGCGGAACGGGCCGCCGCGCAAAAACCGGAGCGGATCGGGGCCGCCGTGCAAAAACCGGACCGGCTCCGGCCCGCGGAACGGGCTGCCGCACAAAAACCGTACGGGATCGGGGCCGCCGCGCAAAAACCGGACCGGATCCGGCCCGCGGAACGGGCCGCCGCGCAAAAATCGGACCGGATCGGGGCCGCCGCGCAAAAAGCGGAGCGGATCCGGCCCGCGGAACGGGCCACTGCGCAAAAACCGGATCGGATCGGGGCTGCCGCGCAAAAAACAGAGCGGATGCGGCCCGCGGAACGGGCCGCCGCGGAAAAATCGGAACGGATCGGGGCCGCCGCGCAAAAACCGGAGCGGATCCGGCCCGCGGAACGGGCCGCCGCGCAAAAATCGGACCGGATCGGGGCCGCCGCGCAAAAACCGGACCGGATGCGGCCCGCGGAACGGGCCGCCGCGCAAAAACCGGACCGGATCGGGGCCGCCGCGCAAAAACCGGAGCGGATCCGGCCCGCGGAACGGGCCGCCGCGCAAAAACCGGAGCGTATCCGGCCCGCGGAAAGGGCCGCGGCACAAAAACCGGACCGGCTCGGGGCCGCCGCGCAAAAACCGGAGCGGATCCGGCCCGCGGAACGGGCCGCCGCGCAAAAACCGGAGCGGATCGGGCCCGCCGCGCAAAAACCGGACCGGATCCGGCCCGCGGAACGGGCCGCCGCGTAAAAACCGGACCGGATCGGAGCCACCGCGCAAAAACCGGAGCGGATCGGGGCCGCCGCGCAAAAACCGGACCGGCTCCGGCCCGCGGAACGGGCTGCCGCACAAAAACCGTACGGGATCGGGGCCGCCGCGCAAAAACCGGACCGGATCCGGCCCGCGGAACGGGCCACCGCGCAAAAATCGGACCGGATCGGGGCCGCCGCGCAAAAAGCGGAGCGGATGCGGCCCGCGGAACGGGCCGCCGCGCAAAAACCGGACCGGCTCGGGGCCACCGCGCAAAAACCGGAGCGGATTGGGTCCGCCGAGCAAAAACCGGAGCGGATCCGGCCCGCGGAACGGGCCGCCGCGGAAAAACCGGACCGTATCGGGGCCGCCGCGCAAAAACCGGAGCGGATCCGGCTCGCGGAACGGGCCGCCGCACAAAAACCGGACCGGCTCGGGGCCGCCGCGCAAAAACCGGATCGGATCCGGCCCGCGGAACGGGCCGCCGCGCAAAAACCGGAGCGGATCGGGGCCGCCGCGCAAAAACCGGACCGGCTCCGGCCCGCGGAACGGGCCGCCGCGCAAAAACCGGAGCGGATCGGGGCCGCCGTGCAAACACCGGACCGTCTCCGGCCCGCGGAACGGGCTGCCGCACAAAAACCGGAGCGGATCGGGGCCGCCGCGCAAAAACCGGAGCGGATCCGGCCCGCGGAACGGGCCGCCGCGCAAAAACCGGAGCGGATCGGGGCCGCCGCGCAAAAACCAGAGCGGATCCGGCCCGCGGAACGGGCCGCCGCGCAAAAACCGGAGCGGATCGGGGCCGCCGCGCAAAAACCGGAGCGGATCCGGCCCGCGGAACGGGCTGCCGCACAAAAACCGTACGGGATCGGGGCCGCCGCGCAAAAACCGGAGCGGCTCCGGCCCGCGGAACGGGCCGCCGCGCAAAAATCGGACCGGATCGGGGCCGCCGCGCAAAAACCGGACCGGATGCGGCCCACGGAACGGGCCGCCGCGCAAAAACCGGAGCGGATCGGGGCCACCGCGCAAAAAGCGGAGCGGATCCGGCCCGCGGAACGGGCCACCGCGCAAAAACCGGATCGGATCGGGGCTGCCGCGCAAAAACCAGAGCGGATGCGGCCCGCGGAACGGGCCGCCGCGGAAAAATCGGACCGGATCGGGGCCGCCGCGCAAAAACCGGAGCGGATCCGGCCCGCGGAACGGGCCGCCGCGCAAAAATCGGACCGGATCGGGGCCGCTGCGCAAAAACCGGAGCGGATGCGGCCCGCGGAACGGGCCGCCGCGCAAAAACCGGAGCGGATCGGGGCCGCCGCGCAAAAACCGGAGCGGATCCGGCCCGCGGAACGGGCCGCCGCGCAAAAACCGGAGCGGATCCGGCCCGCGGAAAGGGCCGCGGCACAAAAACCGGACCGGCTCGGGGCCGCCGCGCAAAAACCGGAGCGGATCCGGCCCGCGGAACGGGCCGCCGCGCAAAAACCGGACAGGCTCGGGGCCGCCGCGCAAAAACCGGACCGGATCCGGCCCGCGGAACGGGCCGCCGCGCAAAAACCGGAGCGGATCGGGGCCACCGCGCAAAAACCGGAGCGGATGCGGCCCGCGGAACGGGCCGCCGCGCAAAAACCGGAGCGGATCGGGGCCGCCGCGCAAAAACCGGACTGGATCCGGCCCGCGGAACGGGCCGCCGCGCAAAAACCGGAGCGGATCGGAGCCACCGCGCAAAAACCGGAGCGGATGCGGCCCGCGGAACGGGCCGCCGCGCAAAAACCGGAGAGGATCGGGGCCGCCGCGCAAAAACCGGAGCGGATCCGGCCCGCGGAACGTGCCGCGGCGCAAAAACCGGACAGTATCGGGGCCGCCGCGCAAAAACCGGAGCGGATCCGGCCCGCGGAACGGGCCGCCGCGCAAAAACCGGACCGGATCGGGGCCGCCGCGCAAAAACCGGAGCAGATCCGGCCCGCGGAACGGGCCGCGGCGCAAAAACCAGACAGGATCGGGGCCGCCGCGCAAAAACCGGAGCGGATCCGGCCCGCGGAACGGGCCGCCGCGCAAAAACCGGAGCGGATCGGGCCCGCCGCGCAAAAACCGGAGCGGATCCGGCCCGCGGAACGGGCCGCCGCGCAAAAACCGGAGCGGATCGGAGCCGCCGCGCAAAAACCGGATCGGATCCGGCCCGCGGAACGGGCCGCGGCGCAAAAACCGGACCGGATCGGGGCCGCCGCGCAAAAACCGGAGCGGATCCGGCCCGCGGAACGGGCCACCGGGCAAAAACCGGAGCGGATCGGAGCCACCGCGCAAAAACCGGAGCGGATCCGGCCCGCGGAACGGGCCGCGGCACAAAAACCGGAGCGGATCGGGGCCGCCGCGCAAAAACCGGACCGGATCCGGCCCGCGGAACGGGCCGCCGCGCAAAAACCAGAGTGGATCGGGGCCGCCGCGCAAAAACCGGAGCGGATCCAGCCCGCGGAACAGGCCGCCGCGCAAAAACCGGACCGGATCGGGGCCGCCGCGCAAAAACCGGAGTGGATCCGGCCCGCAGAACGGGCCGCCGCGCAAAAACCGGAGCGGATCGGAGCCGCCGCGCAAAAACCGGAGCGGATCCGGCCCGCGGAACGGGCTGCCGCGCAAAAACCGGACCGGATCGGGGCCACCGCGCAAAAACCGGAGCGGATCCGGCCCGCGGAACGGGCCGCCGCGCAAAAACCGGACCGGCTCGGGGCCACCGCGCAAAAACCGGACCGGATCCGGCCCGCGGAACGGGCCGCCGCGCAAAAACCGGACCGGATCGGAGCCACCGCGCAAAAACCGGAGCGGATCCGGCCCGTGGAACGGGCCGCCGCGCAAAAACCGGAGCGGATCGGGGCCACCGCGCAAAAACCGGAGCGGATCCGGCCCGCGGAACGGGCCGCCGCGCAAAAACCGGACCGGATCGGGGCCGCCGCGCAAAAACCGGATCGGATCCGGCCCGCGGAACGGGCCGCCGCGCAAAAACCGGACAGGCTCGGGGCCGCCGCGCAAAAACCGGACCGGCTCCGTCCCGCGGAACGGGCCGCCGCGCAAAAACCGGAGCGGATCGGGGCCGCCGTGCAAACACCGGACCGTCTCCGGCCCGCGGAACGGGCTGCCGCACAAAAACCGGAGCGGATCGGGGCCTCCGCGCAAAAACCGGAGCGGATCCGGCCCGCGGAACGGGCCGCCGCGCAAAAACCGGAGCGGATCGGGGCCGCCGCGCAAAAACCAGAGCGGATCCGGCCCGCGGAACGGGCCGCCGCGCAAAAACCGGAGCGGATCGGGGCCGCCGTGCAAAAACCGGACCGGCTCCGGCCCGCGGAACGGGCTGCCGCACAAAAACCGTACGGGATCGGGGCCGCCGCGCAAAAACCGGACCGGATCCGGCCCGCGGAACGGGCCGCCGCGCAAAAATCGGACCGGATCGGGGCCGCCGCGCAAAAAGCGGAGCGGATCCGGCCCGCGGAACGGGCCACTGCGCAAAAACCGGATCGGATCGGGGCTGCCGCGCAAAAAACAGAGCGGATGCGGCCCGCGGAACGGGCCGCCGCGGAAAAATCGGAACGGATCGGGGCCGCCGCGCAAAAACCGGAGCGGATCCGGCCCGCGGAACGCGCCGCCGCGCAAAAATCGGACCGGATCGGGGCCGCCGCGCAAAAACCGGACCGGATGCGGCCCGCGGAACGGGCCGCCGCGCAAAAACCGGACCGGATCGGAGCCGCCGCGCAAAAACCGGAGCGGATCCGGCCCGCGGAACGGGCCGCCGCGCAAAAACCGGAGCGTATCCGGCCCGCGGAAAGGGCCGCGGCACAAAAACCGGACCGGCTCGGGGCCGCCGCGCAAAAACCGGAGCGGATCCGGCCCGCGGAACGGGCCGCCGCGCAAAAACCGGAGCGGATCGGGCCCGCCGCGCAAAAACCGGACCGGATCCGGCCCGCGGAACGGGCCGCCGCGTAAAAACCGGACCGGATCGGAGCCACCGCGCAAAAACCGGAGCGGATCGGGGCCGCCGCGCAAAAACCGGACCGGCTCCGGCCCGCGGAACGGGCTGCCGCACAAAAACCGTACGGGATCGGGGCTGCCGCGCAAAAACCGGAGCGGATCCGGCCCGCGGAACGGGCCACCGCGCAAAAATCGGACCGGATCGGGGCCGCCGCGCAAAAACCGGACCGGATCCGGCCCGCGGAACGGGCCACCGCGCAAAAATCGGACCGGATCGGGGCCGCCGCGCAAAAACCGGAGCGGATGCGGCCCGCGGAACGGGCCGCCGCGCAAAAACCGGACCGGCTCGGGGCCACCGCGCAAAAACCGGAGCGGATTGGGTCCGCCGAGCAAAAACCGGAGCGGATCCGGCCCGCGGAACGGGCCGCCGCGCAAAAACCGGACCGTATCGGGGCCGCCGCGCAAAAACCGGAGCGGATCCGGCCCGCGGAACGGGCCGCCGCACAAAAACCGGACCGGCTCGGGGCCGCCGCGCAAAAACCGGATCGGATCCGGCCCGCGGAACGGGCCGCCGCGCAAAAACCGGACAGGCTCGGGGCCGCCGCGCAAAAACCGGATCGGCTCCGTCCCGCGGAACGGGCCGCCGCGCAAAAACCGGAGCGGATCGGGGCCGCCGTGCAAACACCGGACCGTCTCCGGCCCGCGGAACGGGCTGCCGCACAAAAACCGGAGCGGATCGGGGCCGCCGCGCAAAAACCGGAGCGGATCCGGCCCGCGGAACGGGCCGCCGCGCAAAAACCGGAGCGGATCGGGGCCGCCGCGCAAAAACCAGAGCGGATCCGGCCCGCGGAACGGGCCGCCGCGCAAAAACCGGAGCGGATCGGGGCCGCCGCGCAAAAACCGGAGCGGATCCGGCCCGCGGAACGGGCTGCCGCACAAAAACCGGAGCGGATCGGGGCCGCCGCGCAAAAACCGGAGCGGCTCCGGCCCGCGGAACGGGCCGCCGCGCAAAAATCGGACCGGATCGGGGCCGCCGCGCAAAAACCGGACCGGATGCGGCCCACGGAACGGGCCGCCGCGCAAAAACCGGAGCGGATCGGGGCCACCGCGCAAAAAGCGGAGCGGATCCGGCCCGCGGAACGGGCCACCGCGCAAAAACCGGATCGGATCGGGGCTGCCGCGCAAAAACCAGAGCGGATGCGGCCCGCGGAACGGGCCGCCGCGGAAAAATCGGACCGGATCGGGGCCGCCGCGCAAAAACCGGAGCGGATCCGGCCCGCGGAACGGGCCGCCGCGCAAAAATCGGACCGGATAGGGGCCGCTGCGCAAAAACCGGAGCGGATGCGGCCCGCGGAACGGGCCGCCGCGCAAAAAACGGAGCGGATCGGGGCCGCCGCGCAAAAACCGGAGCGGATCCGGCCCGCGGAACGGGCCGCCGCGCAAAAACCGGAGCGGATCCGGCCCGCGGAAAGGGACGCCGCGCAAAAACCGGACCGGCTCGGGGCCGCCGCGCAAAAACCGGAGCGGATCCGGCCCGCGGAACGGGCCGCCGCGCAAAAACCGGACAGGCTCGGGGCCGCCGCGCAAAAACCGGACCGGATCCGGCCCGCGGAACGGGCCGCCGCGCAAAAACCGGAGCGGATCGGAGCCACCGCGCAAAAACCGGACCGGATGCGGCCCGCGGAACGGGCCGCCGCGCAAAAACCGGAGAGGATCGGGGCCGCCGCGCAAAAACCGGAGCGGATCCGGCCCGCGGAACGGGCCGCGGCGCAAAAACCGGACAGTATCGGGGCCGCCGCGCAAAAACCGGAGCGGATCCGGCCCGCGGAACGGGCCGCCGCGCAAAAACCGGACAGTATCGGGGCCGCCGCGCAAAAACCGGAGCAGATCCGGCCCACGGAACGGGCCGCCGCGCAAAAACCAGACAGGATCGGGGCCGCCGCGCAAAAACCGGAGCGGATCCGGCCCGCGGAACGGGCCGCCGCGCAAAAACCGGAGCGGATCGGGCCCGCCGCGCAAAAACCGGAGCGGATCCGGCCCGCGGAACGGGCCGCCGCGCAAAAACCGGAGCGGATCGGAGCCGCCGCGCAAAAACCGGATCGGATCCGGCCCGCGGAACGGGCCGCGGCGCAAAAACCGGACCGGATCGGGGCCGCCGCGCAAAAACCGGACCGGATGCGGCCCGCGGAACGGGCCACCGGGCAAAAACCGGAGCGGATCGGAGCCACCGCGCAAAAACCGGAGCGGATCCGGCCCGCGGAACGGGCCGCGGCACAAAAACCGGAGCGGATCGGGGCCGCCGCGCAAAAACCGGACCGGATCCGGCCCGCGGAACGGGCCGCCGCGCAAAAACCAGAGTGGATCGGGGCCGCCGCGCAAAAACCGGAGCGGATCCAGCCCGCGGAACAGGCCGCCGCGCAAAAACCGGACCGGATCGGTGCCGCCGCGCAAAAACCGGAGCGGATCCGGCCCGCAGAACGGGCCGCCGCGCAAAAACCGGACCGGCTCGGAGCCGCCGCGCAAAAACCGGAGCGGATCCGGCCCGCGGAACGGGCTGCCGCGCAAAAACCGGACCGGATCGGGGCCACCGCGCAAAAACCGGAGCGGATCCGGCCCGCGGAACGGGCCGCCGCGCAAAAACCGGACCGGCTCGGGGCCACCGCGCAAAAACCGGACCGGATCCGGCCCGCGGAACGGGCCGCCGCGCAAAAACCGGACCGGATCGGAGCCACCGCGCAAAAACCGGAGCGGATCCGGCCCGTGGAACGGTCCGCCGCGCAAAAACCGGAGCGGATCGGGGCCACCGCGCAAAAACCGGAGCGGATCCGGCCCGCGGAACGGGCTGCCGCACAAAAACCGTACGGGATCGGGGCCGCCGCGCAAAAACCGGAGCGGATCCGGCCCGCGGAACGGGCCGCCGCGCAAAAATCGGACCGGATCGGGGCCGCCGCGCAAAAAGCGGAGCGGATCCGGCCCGCGGAACGGGCCACTGCGCAAAAACCGGATCGGATCGGGGCCACCGCGCAAAAAACAGAGCGGATGCGGCCCGCGGAACGGGCCGCCGCGGAAAAATCGGAACGGATCGGGGCCGCCGCGCAAAAACCGGAGCGGATCCGGCCCGCGGAACGGGCCGCCGCGCAAAAATCGGACCGGATCGGGGCCGCCGCGCAAAAACCGGACCGGATGCGGCCCGCGGAACGGGCCGCCGCGCAAAAACCGGACCGGATCGGGGCCGCCGCGCAAAAACCGGAGCGGATCCGGCCCGCGGAACGGGCCGCCGCGCAAAAACCGGAGCGTATCCGGCCCGCGGAAAGGGCCGCGGCACAAAAACCGGACCGGCTCGGGGCCGCCGCGCAAAAAACCGGAGCGGATCCGGCCCGCGGAACGGGCCGCCGCGCAAAAACCGGAGCGGATCGGGCCCGCCGCGCAAAAACCGGACCGGATCCGGCCCGCGGAACGGGCCGCCGCGCAAAAACCGGACCGGATCGGAGCCACCGCGCAAAAACCGGAGCGGATCGTGGCCGCCGCGCAAAAACCGGACCGGCTCCGGCCCGCGGAACGGGCTGCCGCACAAAAACCGTACGGGATCGGGGCCGCCGCGCAAAAACCGGAGCGGATCCGGCCCGCGGAACGGGCCACCGCGCAAAAATCGGACCGGATCGGGGCCGCCGCGCAAAAACCGGACCGGATCCGGCCCGCGGAATGGGCCACCGCGCAAAAATCGGACCGGATCGGGGCCGCCGCGCAAAAACCGGAGCGGATGCGGCCCGCGGAACGGGCCGCCGCGCAAAAACCGGACCGGCTCGGGGCCACCGCGCAAAAACCGGAGCGGATTGGGTCCGCCGAGCAAAAACCGGAGCGGATCCGGCCCGCGGAACGGGCCGCCGCGCAAAAACCGGACCGTATCGGGCCGCCGCGCAAAAACCGGAGCGGATCCGGCCCGCGGAACGGGCCGCCGCACAAAAACCGGACCGGCTCGGGGCCGCCGCGCAAAAACCGGATCGGATCCGGCCCGCGGAACGGGCCGCCGCGCAAAAACCGGACAGGCTCGGGGCCGCCGCGCAAAAACCGGATCGGCTCCGTCCCGCGGAACGGGCCGCCGCGCAAAAACCGGAGCGGATCGGGGCCGCCGTGCAAACACCGGACCGTCTCCGGCCCGCGGAACGGGCTGCCGCACAAAAACCGGAGCGGATCGGGGCCGCCGCGCAAAAACCGGAGCGGATCCGGCCCGCGGAACGGGCCGCCGCGCAAAAACCGGAGCGGATCGGGGCCGCCGCGCAAAAACCAGAGCGGATCCGGCCCGCGGAACGGGCCGCCGCGCAAAAAACCGGAGCGGATCGGGGCCGCCGCGCAAAAACCGGACCGGATGCGGCCCGCGGAACGGGCCACCGGGCAAAAACCGGAGCGGATCGGAGCCACCGCGCAAAAACCGGAGCGGATCCGGCCCGCGGAACGGGCCGCCGCGCAAAAATCGGACCGGATCGGAGCCGCCGCGCAAAAACCGGACCGGATCCGGCCCACGGAACGGGCCGCCGCGCAAAAACCGGAGCGGATCCGGCCCGCGGAACGGGCCGCGGCACAAAAACCGGACCGGCTCGGGGCCGCCGCGCAAAAACCGGAGCGGATCCGGCCCGCGGAACGGGCCGCCGCGCAAAAACCGGACAGGCTCGGGGCCGCCGCGCAAAAACCGGACCGGATCCGGCCCGCGGAACGGGCCGCCGCGCAAAAACCGGAGCGGATCGGGCCCGCCGCGCAAAAACCGGAGCGGATGCGGCCCGCGGAACGGGCCGCCACGCAAAAACCGGACCGTATCAGGGCCGCCGCGCAAAAACCGGAGCGGATCCGGCCCGCGGAACGGGCCGCCGCGCAAAAACCGGACAGTATCAGGGCCGCCGCGCAAAAACCGGACTGGATGCGGCCCGCGGAACGGGCCGCCGCGCAAAAACCGGACCGGATCGGGGCCGCCGCGCAAAAAGCGGCGCGGATCCGGCCCGCGGAACGGGCCGCGGCACAAAAACCGGAGCGGATCGGGGCCGCCGCGCAAAAACCGGAGCGGATCCAGCCCGCGGAACGGGCCGCCGCGCAAAAACCAGAGTGGATCGGGGCCGCCGCTCAAAAACCGGAGCGGATCAAGCCCGCGGAACAGGCCGCAGCGCAAAAACCGGACCGGATCGGGGCCGCCGCGCAAAAACCGGAGCGGATCCGGCCCGCGGAACGGGCTGCCGTGCAAAAACCGGAGCGGATCGGGGCCACCGCGCAAAAACCGGAGCGGATGCGGCCCGCGGAACGGGCCGCCGCGCAAAAACCGGAGCGGATCGGGGCCACCGCGCAAAAACCGGAGCGGATGCGGCCCGCGGAACGGGCCGCCGCGCAATAACCGGAGCGGATCGGGGTTGCGGCGCAAAAACCGGACTGGATGCGGCCCACGGAACGGGCCGCGGCGCAAAAAACCGGACCGGATCGGAGCCACCGCGCAAAAACCGGAGCGGATCCGGCCCGTGGAACGGGCCGCCGCGCAAAAACCGGAGTGGATCGGGGCCGCCGCGCAAAAACCGGAGCGGATCCGGCCCGCGGAACGGGCTGCCGCACAAAAACCGTACGGGATCGGGGCCGCCGCGCAAAAACCGGACCGGATCCGGCCCGCGGAACGGGCCACCGCGCAAAAATCGGACCGGATCGGGGCCGCCGCGCAAAAAGCGGAGCGGATGCGGCCCGCGGAACGGGCCGCCGCGCAAAAACCGGACCGGCTCGGGGCCACCGCGCAAAAACCGGAGCGGATTGGGTCCGCCGAGCAAAAACCGGAGCGGATCCGGCCCGCGGAACGGGCCGCCGCGGAAAAACCGGACCGTATCGGGGCCGCCGCGCAAAAACCGGAGCGGATCCGGCTCGCGGAACGGGCCGCCGCACAAAAACCGGACCGGCTCGGGGCCGCCGCGCAAAAACCGGATCGGATCCGGCCCGCGGAACGGGCCGCCGCGCAAAAACCGGAGCGGATCGGGGCCGCCGCGCAAAAACCGGAGCGGATGCGGCCCGCGGAACGGGCCGCCGCGCAAAAACCGGAGCGGATCGGGGCCGCCGTGCAAACACCGGACCGTCTCCGGCCCGCGGAACGGGCTGCCGCACAAAAACCGGAGCGGATCGGGGCCGCCGCGCAAAAACCGGAGCGGATCCGGCCCGCGGAACGGGCCGCCGCGCAAAAACCGGAGCGGATCGGGGCCGCCGCGCAAAAACCAGAGCGGATCCGGCCCGCGGAACGGGCCGCCGCGCAAAAACCGGAGCGGATCGGGGCCGCCGCGCAAAAACCGGAGCGGATCCGGCCCGCGGAACGGGCTGCCGCACAAAAACCGTACGGGATCGGGGCCGCCGCGCAAAAACCGGAGCGGCTCCGGACCGCGGAACGGGCCGCCGCGCAAAAATCGGACCGGATCGGGGCCGCCGCGCAAAAACCGGACCGGATGCGGCCCACGGAACGGGCCGCCGCGCAAAAACCGGAGCGGATCGGGGCCACCGCGCAAAAAGCGGAGCGGATCCGGCCCGCGGAACGGGCCACCGCGCAAAAACCGGATCGGATCGGGGCTGCCGCGCAAAAACCAGAGCGGATGCGGCCCGCGGAACGGGCCGCCGCGGAAAAATCGGACCGGATCGGGGCCGCCGCGCAAAAACCGGAGCGGATCCGGCCCGCGGAACGGGCCGCCGCGCAAAAATCGGACCGGATCGGGGCCGCTGCGCAAAAACCGGAGCGGATGCGGCCCGCGGAACGGGCCGCCGCGCAAAAACCGGAGCGGATCGGGGCCGCCGCGCAAAAACCGGAGCGGATCCGGCCCGCGGAACGGGCCGCCGCGCAAAAACCGGAGCGGATCCGGCCCGCGGAAAGGGCCGCGGCGCAAAAACCGGACCGGCTCGGGGCCGCCGCGCAAAAACCGGAGCGGATCCGGCCCGCGGAACGGGCCGCCGCGCAAAAACCGGACAGGCTCGGGGCCGCCGCGCAAAAACCGGACCGGATCCGGCCCGCGGAACGGGCCGCCGCGCAAAAACCGGAGCGGATCGGGGCCACCGCGCAAAAACCGGAGCGGATGCGGCCCGCGGAACGGGCCGCCGCGCAAAAACCGGAGCGGATCGGGGCCGCCGCGCAAAAACCGGACTGGATCCGGCCCGCGGAACGGGCCGCCGCGCAAAAACCGGAGCGGATCGGAGCCACCGCGCAAAAACCGGAGCGGATGCGGCCCGCGGAACGGGCCGCCGCGCAAAAACCGGAGAGGATCGGGGCCGCCGCGCAAAAACCGGAGCGGATCCGGCCCGCGGAACGGGCCGCGGCGCAAAAACCGGACAGTATCGGGGCCGCCGCGCAAAAACCGGAGCGGATCCGGCCCGCGGAACGGGCCGCCGCGCAAAAATCGGACCGGATCGGGGCCGCCGCGCAAAAACCGGAGCAGATCCGGCCCGCGGAACGGGCCGCGGCGCAAAAACCAGACAGGATCGGGGCCGCCGCGCAAAAACCGGAGCGGATCCGGCCCGCGGAACGGGCCGCCGCGCAAAAACCGGAGCGGATCGGGCCCGCCGCGCAAAAACCGGAGCGGATCCGGCCCGCGGAACGGGCCGCCGCGCAAAAACCGGAGCGGATCGGAGCCGCCGCGCAAAAACCGGATCGGATCCGGCCCGCGGAACGGGCCGCGGCGCAAAAACCGGACCGGATCGGGGCCGCCGCGCAAAAACCGGAGCGGATCCGGCCCGCGGAACGGGCCACCGGGCAAAAACCGGAGCGGATCGGAGCCACCGCGCAAAAACCGGAGCGGATCCGGCCCGCGGAACGGGCCGCGGCACAAAAACCGGAGCGGATCGGGGCCGCCGCGCAAAAACCGGACCGGATCCGGCCCGCGGAACGGGCCGCCGCGCAAAAACCAGAGTGGATCGGGGCCGCCGCGCAAAAACCGGAGCGGATCCAGCCCGCGGAACAGGCCGCCGCGCAAAAACCGGACCGGATCGGGGCCGCCGCGCAAAAACCGGAGCGGATCCGGCCCGCAGAACGGGCCGCCGCGCAAAAACCGGAGCGGATCGGAGCCGCCGCGCAAAAACCGGAGCGGATCCGGCCCGCGGAACGGGCTGCCGCGCAAAAACCGGACCGGATCGGGGCCACCGCGCAAAAACCGGAGCGGATCCGGCCCGCGGAACGGGCCGCCGCGCAAAAACCGGACCGGCTCGGGGCCACCGCGCAAAAACCGGACCGGATCCGGCCCGCGGAACGGGCCGCCGCGCAAAAACCGGACCGGATCGGAGCCACCGCGCAAAAACCGGAGCGGATCCGGCCCGTGGAACGGGCCGCCGCGCAAAAACCGGAGCGGATCGGGGCCACCGCGCAAAAACCGGAGCGGATCCGGCCCGCGGAACGGGCCGCCGCGCAAAAACCGGAGCGGATCGGGGCCACCGCGCAAAAACCGGACCGGATCCGGCCCGCGGAACGGGCCGCCGCGCAAAAACCGGACCGGCTCGGGGCCGCCGCGCAAAAACCGGAGCGGATCCGGCCCGCGGAACGGGCCGCCGCGCAAAAACCGGAGCGGATCGGGGCCGCCGTGCAAAAACCGGAGCGGATCCGGCCCGCGGAACGGGCCGCCGCGCAAAAACCGGACCGGCTCGGGGCCACCGCGCAAAAACCGGACCGGATCCGGCCCGCGGAACGGGCCGCCGCGCAAAAACCGGACCGGATCGGGGCCGCCGCGCAAAAACCGGAGCGGATCGGGGCCGCCGTGCAAAAACCGGAGCGAATCCGGCCCGCGGAACGGGCTGCCGCACAAAAACCGTACGGGATCGGGGCCGCCGCGCAAAAACCGGAGCGGATCCGGCCCGCGGAACGGGCCGCCGCGCAAAACCGGAGCGGATCGGGGCCGCCGCTCAAAAAGCGGAGCGGATCCGGCCCGCGGAACGGGCCGCCGCGCAAAAACCGGACAGGATCGGGGCCGCCGCGCAAAAACCGGAGCGGATCCGGCCCGCAGAACGGGCCGCCGCGCAAAAACCGGACTGGATGCGGCCCACGGAACGGGCCGCCGGGCAAAAACCGGACCGGATCGGAGCCACCGCGCAAAAACCGGAGCGGATCCGGCCCGTGGAACGGCCGCCGCACAAAAACCGGAGCGGATCGTGGCCGCCGCGCAAAAACCGGAGCGGATCCGGCCCGCAGAACGGGCTGCCGCGCAAAACCCGGACCGGATCGGGGCCGCCGCGCAAAAACCGGAGCGGATCCAGCCCGCGGAACGGGCCGCCGCGGAAAAACCAGACCGGATCGGGGCCGCCGCGCAAAAAGTGAAGCGGATCGGGCCCGCAGAACGGGCCGCCGCGCAAAAACTGGGCCGTATCGGGGCCGCCGCGCAAAAACCGGACCGGCTCCGGCCCGCGGAACGGGCTGCCGCACAAAAACCGTACGGGATCGGGGCCGCCGCGCAAAAACCGGACCGGATCCGGCCCGCGGAACGGGCCACCGCGCAAAAATCGGACCGGATCGGGGCCGCCGCGCAAAAACCGGACCGGATCCGGCCCGCGGAACGGGCCACCGCGCAAAAATCGGACCGGATCGGGGCCGCCGCGCAAAAACCGGAGCGGATGCGGCCCGCGGAACGGGCCGCCGCGCAAAAACCGGACCGGCTCGGGGCCACCGCGCAAAAACCGGAGCGGATTGGGTCCGCCGAGCAAAAACCGGAGCGGATCCGGCCCGCGGAACGGGCCGCCGCGCAAAAACCGGACCGTATCGGGGCCGCCGCTCAAAAACCGGAGCGGATCCAGCCCGCGGAACGGGCCGCCGCGCAAAAACCGGACCGGCTCGGGGCCGCCGCGCAAAAACCGGAGCGGATCCGGCCCGCGGAACGGGCCGCCGCGCAAAAACCGGACAGGCTCGGGGCCGCCGCGCAAAAACCGGACCGGCTCCGTCCCGCGGAACGGGCCGCCGCGCAAAAACCGGAGCGGATCGGGGCCGCCGTGCAAACACCGGACCGTCTCCGGCCCGCGGAACGGGCTGCCGCACAAAAACCGGAGCGGATCGGGGCCGCCGCGCAAAAACCGGAGCGGCTCCGGCCCGCGGAACGGGCCGCCGCGCAAAAACCGGAGCGGATCGGGGCCGCCGCGCAAAAACCAGAGCGGATCCGGCCCGCGGAACGGGCCGCCGCGCAAAAACCGGAGCGGATCGGGGCCGCCGTGCAAAAACCGGACCGGCTCCGGCCCGCGGAACGGGCTGCCGCACAAAAACCGTACGGGATCGGGGCCGCCGCGCAAAAACCGGACCGGATCCGGCCCGCGGAACGGGCCGCCGCGCAAAAATCGGACCGGATCGGGGCCGCCGCGCAAAAAGCGGAGCGGATCCGGCCCGCGGAACGGGCCACTGCGCAAAAACCGGATCGGATCGGGGCTGCCGCGCAAAAAACAGAGCGGATGCGGCCCGCGGAACGGGCCGCCGCGGAAAAATCGGAACGGATCGGGGCCGCCGCGCAAAAACCGGAGCGGATCCGGCCCGCGGAACGGGCCGCCGCGCAAAAATCGGACCGGATCGGGGCCGCCGCGCAAAAACCGGACCGGATGCGGCCCGCGGAACGGGCCGCCGCGCAAAAACCGGACCGGATCGGGGCCGCCGCGCAAAAACCGGAGCGGATCCGGCCCGCGGAACGGGCCGCCGCGCAAAAACCGGAGCGTATCCGGCCCGCGGAAAGGGCCGCGGCACAAAAACCGGACCGGCTCGGGGCCGCCGCGCAAAAACCGGAGCGGATCCGGCCCGCGGAACGGGCCGCCGCGCAAAAACCGGAGCGGATCGGGCCCGCCGCGCAAAAACCGGACCGGATCCGGCCCGCGGAACGGGCCGCCGCGTAAAAACCGGACCGGATCGGAGCCACCGCGCAAAAACCGGAGCGGATCGGGGCCGCCGCGCAAAAACCGGACCGGCTCCGGCCCGCGGAACGGGCTGCCGCACAAAAACCGTACGGGATCGGGGCCGCCGCGCAAAAACCGGACCGGATCCGGCCCGCGGAACGGGCCACCGCGCAAAAATCGGACCGGATCGGGGCCGCCGCGCAAAAAGCGGAGCGGATGCGGCCCGCGGAACGGGCCGCCGCGCAAAAACCGGACCGGCTCGGGGCCACCGCGCAAAAACCGGAGCGGATTGGGTCCGCCGAGCAAAAACCGGAGCGGATCCGGCCCGCGGAACGGGCCGCCGCGGAAAAACCGGACCGTATCGGGGCCGCCGCACAAAAACCGGAGCGGATCCGGCTCGCGGAACGGGCCGCCGCACAAAAACCGGACCGGCTCGGGGCCGCCGCGCAAAAACCGGATCGGATCCGGCCCGCGGAACGGGCCGCCGCGCAAAAACCGGAGCGGATCGGGGCCGCCGCGCAAAAACCGGACCGGCTCCGGCCCGCGGAACGGGCCGCCGCGCAAAAACCGGAGCGGATCGGGGCCGCCGTGCAAACACCGGACCGTCTCCGGCCCGCGTAACGGGCTGCCGCACAAAAACCGGAGCGGATCGGGGCCGCCGCGCAAAAACCGGAGCGGATCCGGCCCGCGGAACGGGCCGCCGCGCAAAAACCGATGCGGATCGGGGCCACCGCGCAAAAACCAGAGTGGATCCGGCCCGCGGAACGGGCCGCCGCGCAAAAACCGGAGCGGATCGGGGCCGCCGCGCAAAAACCGGAGCGGATCCGGCCCGCGGAACGGGCTGCCGCACAAAAACCGTACGGGATCGGGGCCGCCGCGCAAAAACCGGAGCGGCTCCGGCCCGCGGAACGGGCCGCCGCGCAAAAATCGGACCGGATCGGGGCCGCCGCGCAAAAACCGGACCGGATGCGGCCCACGGAACGGGCCGCCGCGCAAAAACCGGAGCGGATCGGGGCCACCGCGCAAAAAGCGGAGCGGATCCGGCCCGCGGAACGGGCCACCGCGCAAAAACCGGATCGGATCGGGGCTGCCGCGCAAAAACCAGAGCGGATGCGGCCCGCGGAACGGGCCGCCGCGGAAAAATCGGACCGGATCGGGGCCGCCGCGCAAAAACCGGAGCGGATCCGGCCCGCGGAACGGGCCGCCGCGCAAAAATCGGACCGGATCGGGGCCGCTGCGCAAAAACCGGAGCGGATGCGGCCCGCGGAACGGGCCGCCGCGCAAAAACCGGAGCGGATCGGGGCCGCCGCGCAAAAACCGGAGCGGATCCGGCCCGCGGAACGGGCCGCCGCGCAAAAACCGGAGCGGATCCGGCCCGCGGAAAGGGCCGCGGCACAAAAACCGGACCGGCTCGGGGCCGCCGCGCAAAAACCGGAGCGGATCCGGCCCGCGGAACGGGCCGCCGCGCAAAAACCGGACAGGCTCGGGGCCGCCGCGCAAAAACCGGAGCGGATCCGGCCCGCGGAACGGGCCGCCGCGCAAAAACCGGAGCGGATCGGGGCCACCGCGCAAAAACCGGAGCGGATGCGGCCCGCGGAACGGGCCGCCGCGCAAAAACCGGAGCGGATCGGGGCCGCCGCGCAAAAACCGGACTGGATCCGGCCCGCGGAACGGGCCGCCGCGCAAAAACCGGAGCGGATCGGAGCCACCGCGCAAAAACCGGAGCGGATGCGGCCCGCGGAACGGGCCGCCGCGCAAAAACCGGAGAGGATCGGGGCCGCCGCGCAAAAACCGGAGCGGATCCGGCCCGCGGAACGGGCCGCGGCGCAAAAACCGGACAGTATCGGGGCCGCCGCGCAAAAACCGGAGCGGATCCGGCCCGCGGAACGGGCCGCCGCGCAAAAACCGGACCGGATCGGGGCCGCCGCGCAAAAACCGGAGCAGATCCGGCCCGCGGAACGGGCCGCGGCGCAAAAACCAGACAGGATCGGGGCCGCCGCGCAAAAACCGGAGCGGATCCGGCCCGCGGAACGGGCCGCCGCGCAAAAACCGGAGCGGATCGGGGCCGCCGCGCAAAAACCGGAGCGGATCCGGCCCGCGGAACGGGCCGCCGCGCAAAAACCGGAGCGGATCGGAGCCGCCGCGCAAAAACCGGATCGGATCCGGCCCGCGGAACGGGCCGCGGCGCAAAAACCGGACCGGATCGGGGCCGCCGCGCAAAAACCGGACTGGATGCGGCCCACGGAACGGGCCGCCGGGCAAAAACCGGACCGGATCGGAGCCACCGCGCAAAAACCGGAGCGGATCCGGCCCGTGGAACGGCCGCCGCACAAAAACCGGAGCGGATCGTGGCCGCCGCGCAAAAACCGGAGCGGATCCGGCCCGCAGAACGGGCTGCCGCGCAAAACCCGGACCGGATCGGGGCCGCCGCGCAAAAACCGGAGCGGATCCAGCCCGCGGAACGGGCCGCCGCGGAAAAACCAGACCGGATCGGGGCCGCCGCGCAAAAAGTGAAGCGGATCGGGCCCGCAGAACGGGCCGCCGCGCAAAAACTGGGCCGTATCGGGGCCGCCGCGCAAAAACCGGACCGGCTCCGGCCCGCGGAACGGGCTGCCGCACAAAAACCGTACGGGATCGGGGCCGCCGCGCAAAAACCGGACCGGATCCGGCCCGCGGAACGGGCCACCGCGCAAAAATCGGACCGGATCGGGGCCGCCGCGCAAAAACCGGACCGGATCCGGCCCGCGGAACGGGCCACCGCGCAAAAATCGGACCGGATCGGGGCCGCCGCGCAAAAACCGGAGCGGATGCGGCCCGCGGAACGGGCCGCCGCGCAAAAACCGGACCGGCTCGGGGCCACCGCGCAAAAACCGGAGCGGATTGGGTCCGCCGAGCAAAAACCGGAGCGGATCCGGCCCGCGGAACGGGCCGCCGCGCAAAAACCGGACCGTATCGGGGCCGCCGCTCAAAAACCGGAGCGGATCCAGCCCGCGGAACGGGCCGCCGCGCAAAAACCGGACCGGCTCGGGGCCGCCGCGCAAAAACCGGAGCGGATCCGGCCCGCGGAACGGGCCGCCGCGCAAAAACCGGACAGGCTCGGGGCCGCCGCGCAAAAACCGGACCGGCTCCGTCCCGCGGAACGGGCCGCCGCGCAAAAACCGGAGCGGATCGGGGCCGCCGTGCAAACACCGGACCGTCTCCGGCCCGCGGAACGGGCTGCCGCACAAAAACCGGAGCGGATCGGGGCCGCCGCGCAAAAACCGGAGCGGCTCCGGCCCGCGGAACGGGCCGCCGCGCAAAAACCGGAGCGGATCGGGGCCGCCGCGCAAAAACCAGAGCGGATCCGGCCCGCGGAACGGGCCGCCGCGCAAAAACCGGAGCGGATCGGGGCCGCCGTGCAAAAACCGGACCGGCTCCGGCCCGCGGAACGGGCTGCCGCACAAAAACCGTACGGGATCGGGGCCGCCGCGCAAAAACCGGACCGGATCCGGCCCGCGGAACGGGCCGCCGCGCAAAAATCGGACCGGATCGGGGCCGCCGCGCAAAAAGCGGAGCGGATCCGGCCCGCGGAACGGGCCACTGCGCAAAAACCGGATCGGATCGGGGCTGCCGCGCAAAAAACAGAGCGGATGCGGCCCGCGGAACGGGCCGCCGCGGAAAAATCGGAACGGATCGGGGCCGCCGCGCAAAAACCGGAGCGGATCCGGCCCGCGGAACGGGCCGCCGCGCAAAAATCGGACCGGATCGGGGCCGCCGCGCAAAAACCGGACCGGATGCGGCCCGCGGAACGGGCCGCCGCGCAAAAACCGGACCGGATCGGGGCCGCCGCGCAAAAACCGGAGCGGATCCGGCCCGCGGAACGGGCCGCCGCGCAAAAACCGGAGCGTATCCGGCCCGCGGAAAGGGCCGCGGCACAAAAACCGGACCGGCTCGGGGCCGCCGCGCAAAAACCGGAGCGGATCCGGCCCGCGGAACGGGCCGCCGCGCAAAAACCGGAGCGGATCGGGCCCGCCGCGCAAAAACCGGACCGGATCCGGCCCGCGGAACGGGCCGCCGCGTAAAAACCGGACCGGATCGGAGCCACCGCGCAAAAACCGGAGCGGATCGGGGCCGCCGCGCAAAAACCGGACCGGCTCCGGCCCGCGGAACGGGCTGCCGCACAAAAACCGTACGGGATCGGGGCCGCCGCGCAAAAACCGGACCGGATCCGGCCCGCGGAACGGGCCACCGCGCAAAAATCGGACCGGATCGGGGCCGCCGCGCAAAAAGCGGAGCGGATGCGGCCCGCGGAACGGGCCGCCGCGCAAAAACCGGACCGGCTCGGGGCCACCGCGCAAAAACCGGAGCGGATTGGGTCCGCCGAGCAAAAACCGGAGCGGATCCGGCCCGCGGAACGGGCCGCCGCGGAAAAACCGGACCGTATCGGGGCCGCCGCACAAAAACCGGAGCGGATCCGGCTCGCGGAACGGGCCGCCGCACAAAAACCGGACCGGCTCGGGGCCGCCGCGCAAAAACCGGATCGGATCCGGCCCGCGGAACGGGCCGCCGCGCAAAAACCGGAGCGGATCGGGGCCGCCGCGCAAAAACCGGACCGGCTCCGGCCCGCGGAACGGGCCGCCGCGCAAAAACCGGAGCGGATCGGGGCCGCCGTGCAAACACCGGACCGTCTCCGGCCCGCGTAACGGGCTGCCGCACAAAAACCGGAGCGGATCGGGGCCGCCGCGCAAAAACCGGAGCGGATCCGGCCCGCGGAACGGGCCGCCGCGCAAAAACCGGAGCGGATCGGGGCCGCCGCGCAAAAACCAGAGTGGATCCGGCCCGCGGAACGGGCCGCCGCGCAAAAACCGGAGCGGATCGGGGCCGCCGCGCAAAAACCGGAGCGGATCCGGCCCGCGGAACGGGCTGCCGCACAAAAACCGTACGGGATCGGGGCCGCCGCGCAAAAACCGGAGCGGCTCCGGCCCGCGGAACGGGCCGCCGCGCAAAAATCGGACCGGATCGGGGCCGCCGCGCAAAAACCGGACCGGATGCGGCCCACGGAACGGGCCGCCGCGCAAAAACCGGAGCGGATCGGGGCCACCGCGCAAAAAGCGGAGCGGATCCGGCCCGCGGAACGGGCCACCGCGCAAAAACCGGATCGGATCGGGGCTGCCGCGCAAAAACCAGAGCGGATGCGGCCCGCGGAACGGGCCGCCGCGGAAAAATCGGACCGGATCGGGGCCGCCGCGCAAAAACCGGAGCGGATCCGGCCCGCGGAACGGGCCGCCGCGCAAAAATCGGACCGGATCGGGGCCGCTGCGCAAAAACCGGAGCGGATGCGGCCCGCGGAACGGGCCGCCGCGCAAAAACCGGAGCGGATCGGGGCCGCCGCGCAAAAACCGGAGCGGATCCGGCCCGCGGAACGGGCCGCCGCGCAAAAACCGGAGCGGATCCGGCCCGCGGAAAGGGCCGCGGCACAAAAACCGGACCGGCTCGGGGCCGCCGCGCAAAAACCGGAGCGGATCCGGCCCGCGGAACGGGCCGCCGCGCAAAAACCGGACAGGCTCGGGGCCGCCGCGCAAAAACCGGAGCGGATCCGGCCCGCGGAACGGGCCGCCGCGCAAAAACCGGAGCGGATCGGGGCCACCGCGCAAAAACCGGAGCGGATGCGGCCCGCGGAACGGGCCGCCGCGCAAAAACCGGAGCGGATCGGGGCCGCCGCGCAAAAACCGGACTGGATCCGGCCCGCGGAACGGGCCGCCGCGCAAAAACCGGAGCGGATCGGAGCCACCGCGCAAAAACCGGAGCGGATGCGGCCCGCGGAACGGGCCGCCGCGCAAAAACCGGAGAGGATCGGGGCCGCCGCGCAAAAACCGGAGCGGATCCGGCCCGCGGAACGGGCCGCGGCGCAAAAACCGGACAGTATCGGGGCCGCCGCGCAAAAACCGGAGCGGATCCGGCCCGCGGAACGGGCCGCCGCGCAAAAACCGGACCGGATCGGGGCCGCCGCGCAAAAACCGGAGCAGATCCGGCCCGCGGAACGGGCCGCGGCGCAAAAACCAGACAGGATCGGGGCCGCCGCGCAAAAACCGGAGCGGATCCGGCCCGCGGAACGGGCCGCCGCGCAAAAACCGGAGCGGATCGGGGCCGCCGCGCAAAAACCGGAGCGGATCCGGCCCGCGGAACGGGCCGCCGCGCAAAAACCGGAGCGGATCGGAGCCGCCGCGCAAAAACCGGATCGGATCCGGCCCGCGGAACGGGCCGCGGCGCAAAAACCGGACCGGATCGGGGCCGCCGCGCAAAAACCGGAGCGGATCCGGCCCGCGGAACGGGCCACCGGGCAAAAACCGGAGCGGATCGGAGCCACCGCGCAAAAACCGGAGCGGATCCGGCCCGCGGAACGGGCCGCGGCACAAAAACCGGAGCGGATCGGGGCCGCCGCGCAAAAACCGGAGCGGATCCGGCCCGCGGAACGGGCCGCCGCGCAAAAACCAGAGTGGATCGGGGCCGCCGCGCAAAAACCGGAGCGGATCCAGCCCGCGGAACAGGCCGCCGCGCAAAAACCGGACCGGATCGGGGCCGCCGCGCAAAAACCGGAGCGGATCCGGCCCGCAGAACGGGCCGCCGCGCAAAAACCGGAGCGGATCGGAGCCGCCGCGCAAAAACCGGAGCGGATCCGGCCCGCGGAACGGGCTGCCGCGCAAAAACCGGACCGGATCGGGGCCACCGCGCAAAAACCGGAGCGGATCCGGCCCGCGGAACGGGCCGCCGCGCAAAAACCGGACCGGCTCGGGGCCACCGCGCAAAAACCGGAGCGGATCCGGCCCGCGGAATGGGCCGCCGCGCAAAAACCGGACCGGATCGGAGCCACCGCGCAAAAACCGGAGCGGATCCGGCCCGTGGAACGGGCCGCCGCGCAAAAACCGGAGCGGATCGGGGCCACCGCGCAAAAACCGGAGCGGATCCGGCCCGCGGAACGGGCCGCCGCGCAAAAACCGGACCGGATCGGGGCCGCCGCGCAAAAACCGGATCGGATCCGGCCCGCGGAACGGGCCGCCGCGCAAAAACCGGACAGGCTCGGGGCCGCCGCGCAAAAACCGGACCGGCTCCGTCCCGCGGAACGGGCCGCCGCGCAAAAACCGGAGCGGATCGGGGCCGCCGTGCAAACACCGGACCGTCTCCGGCCCGCGGAACGGGCTGCCGCACAAAAACCGGAGCGGATCGGGGCCGCCGCGCAAAAACCGGAGCGGATCCGGCCCGCGGAACGGGCCGCCGCGCAAAAACCGGAGCGGATCGGGGCCGCCGCGCAAAAACCAGAGCGGATCCGGCCCGCGGAACGGGCCGCCGCGCAAAAACCGGAGCGGATCGGGGCCGCCGTGCAAAAACCGGACCGGCTCCGGCCCGCGGAACGGGCTGCCGCACAAAAACCGTACGGGATCGGGGCCGCCGCGCAAAAACCGGACCGGATCCGGCCCGCGGAACGGGCCGCCGCGCAAAAATCGGACCGGATCGGGGCCGCCGCGCAAAAACCGGAGCGGATCCGGCCCGCGGAACGGGCCACTGCGCAAAAACCGGATCGGATCGGGGCTGCCGCGCAAAAAACAGAGCGGATGCGGCCCGCGGAACGGGCCGCCGCGGAAAAATCGGAACGGATCGGGGCCGCCGCGCAAAAACCGGAGCGGATCCGGCCCGCGGAACGGGCCGCCGCGCAAAAATCGGACCGGATCGGGGCCGCCGCGCAAAAACCGGACCGGATGCGGCCCGCGGAACGGGCCGCCGCGCAAAAACCGGACCGGATCGGGGCCGCCGCGCAAAAACCGGAGCGGATCCGGCCCGCGGAACGGGCCGCCGCGCAAAAACCGGAGCGTATCCGGCCCGCGGAAAGGGCCGCGGCACAAAAACCGGACCGGCTCGGGGCCGCCGCGCAAAAACCGGAGCGGATCCGGCCCGCGGAACGGGCCGCCGCGCAAAAACCGGAGCGGATCGGGCCCGCCGCGCAAAAACCGGACCGGATCCGGCCCGCGGAACGGGCCGCCGCGTAAAAACCGGACCGGATCGGAGCCACCGCGCAAAAACCGGAGCGGATCGGGGCCGCCGCGCAAAAACCGGACCGGCTCCGGCCCGCGGAACGGGCTGCCGCACAAAAACCGTACGGGATCGGGGCTGCCGCGCAAAAACCGGAGCGGATCCGGCCCGCGGAACGGGCCACCGCGCAAAAATCGGACCGGATCGGGGCCGCCGCGCAAAAACCGGACCGGATCCGGCCCGCGGAACGGGCCACCGCGCAAAAATCGGACCGGATCGGGGCCGCCGCGCAAAAACCGGAGCGGATGCGGCCCGCGGAACGGGCCGCCGCGCAAAAACCGGACCGGCTCGGGGCCACCGCGCAAAAACCGGAGCGGATTGGGTCCGCCGAGCAAAAACCGGAGCGGATGCGGCCCGCGGAACGGGCCGCCGCGCAAAAACCGGACCGTATCGGGGCCGCCGCGCAAAAACCGGAGCGGATCCGGCCCGCGGAACGGGCCGCCGCACAAAAACCGGACCGGCTCGGGGCCGCCGCGCAAAAACCGGATCGGATCCGGCCCGCGGAACGGGCCGCCGCGCAAAAACCGGACAGGCTCGGGGCCGCCGCGCAAAAACCGGATCGGCTCCGTCCCGCGGAACGGGCCGCCGCGCAAAAACCGGAGCGGATCGGGGCCGCCGTGCAAACACCGGACCGTCTCCGGCCCGCGGAACGGGCTGCCGCACAAAAACCGGAGCGGATCGGGGCCGCCGCGCAAAAACCGGAGCGGATCCGGCCCGCGGAACGGGCCGCCGCGCAAAAACCGGAGCGGATCGGGGCCGCCGCGCAAAAACCAGAGCGGATCCGGCCCGCGGAACGGGCCGCCGCGCAAAAACCGGAGCGGATCGGGGCCGCCGCGCAAAAACCGGAGCGGATCCGGCCCGCGGAACGGGCTGCCGCACAAAAACCGTACGGGATCGGGGCCGCCGCGCAAAAACCGGAGCGGCTCCGGCCCGCGGAACGGGCCGCCGCGCAAAAATCGGACCGGATCGGGGCCGCCGCGCAAAAACCGGACCGGATGCGGCCCACGGAACGGGCCGCCGCGCAAAAACCGGAGCGGATCGGGGCCACCGCGCAAAAAGCGGAGCGGATCCGGCCCGCGGAACGGGCCACCGCGCAAAAACCGGATCGGATCGGGGCTGCCGCGCAAAAACCAGAGCGGATGCGGCCCGCGGAACGGGCCGCCGCGGAAAAATCGGACCGGATCGGGGCCGCCGCGCAAAAACCGGAGCGGATCCGGCCCGCGGAACGGGCCGCCGCGCAAAAATCGGACCGGATAGGGGCCGCTGCGCAAAAACCGGAGCGGATGCGGCCCGCGGAACGGGCCGCCGCGCAAAAAACGGAGCGGATCGGGGCCGCCGCGCAAAAACCGGAGCGGATCCGGCCCGCGGAACGGGCCGCCGCGCAAAAACCGGAGCGGATCCGGCCCGCGGAAAGGGCCGCGGCACAAAAACCGGACCGGCTCGGGGCCGCCGCGCAAAAACCGGAGCGGATCCGGCCCGCGGAACGGGCCGCCGCGCAAAAACCGGACAGGCTCGGGGCCGCCGCGCAAAAACCGGACCGGATCCGGCCCGCGGAACGGGCCGCCGCGCAAAAACCGGAGCGGATCGGAGCCACCGCGCAAAAACCGGACCGGATGCGGCCCGCGGAACGGGCCGCCGCGCAAAAACCGGAGAGGATCGGGGCCGCCGCGCAAAAACCGGAGCGGATCCGGCCCGCGGAACGGGCCGCGGCGCAAAAACCGGACAGTATCGGGGCCGCCGCGCAAAAACCGGAGCGGATCCGGCCCGCGGAACGGGCCGCCGCGCAAAAACCGGAGCGGATCGGGGCCGCCGCGCAAAAACCGGAGCAGATCCGGCCCACGGAACGGGCCGCCGCGCAAAAACCAGACAGGATCGGGGCCGCCGCGCAAAAACCGGAGCGGATCCGGCCCGCGGAACGGGCCGCCGCGCAAAAACCGGAGCGGATCGGGCCCGCCGCGCAAAAACCGGAGCGGATCCGGCCCGCGGAACGGGCCGCCGCGCAAAAACCGGAGCGGATCGGAGCCGCCGCGCAAAAACCGGATCGGATCCGGCCCGCGGAACGGGCCGCGGCGCAAAAACCGGACCGGATCGGGGCCGCCGCGCAAAAACCGGACCGGATGCGGCCCGCGGAACGGGCCACCGGGCAAAAACCGGAGCGGATCGGAGCCACCGCGCAAAAACCGGAGCGGATCCGGCCCGCGGAACGGGCCGCGGCACAAAAACCGGAGCGGATCGGGGCCGCCGCGCAAAAACCGGACCGGATCCGGCCCGCGGAACGGGCCGCCGCGCAAAAACCAGAGTGGATCGGGGCCGCCGCGCAAAAACCGGAGCGGATCCAGCCCGCGGAACAGGCCGCCGCGCAAAAACCGGACCGGATCGGGGCCGCCGCGCAAAAACCGGAGCGGATCCGGCCCGCAGAACGGGCCGCCGCGCAAAAACCGGACCGGCTCGGAGCCGCCGCGCAAAAACCGGAGCGGATCCGGCCCGCGGAACGGGCTGCCGCGCAAAAACCGGACCGGATCGGGGCCACCGCGCAAAAACCGGAGCGGATCCGGCCCGCGGAACGGGCCGCCGCGCAAAAACCGGACCGGCTCGGGGCCACCGCGCAAAAACCGGACCGGATCCGGCCCGCGGAACGGGCCGCCGCGCAAAAACCGGACCGGATCGGAGCCACCGCGCAAAAACCGGAGCGGATCCGGCCCGTGGAACGGGCCGCCGCGCAAAAACCGGAGCGGATCGGGGCCACCGCGCAAAAACCGGAGCGGATCCGGCCCGCGGAACGGGCTGCCGCACAAAAACCGTACGGGATCGGGGCCGCCGCGCAAAAACCGGACCGGATCCGGCCCGCGGAACGGGCCGCCGCGCAAAAATCGGACCGGATCGGGGCCGCCGCGCAAAAAGCGGAGCGGATCCGGCCCGCGGAACGGGCCACTGCGCAAAAACCGGATCGGATCGGGGCTGCCGCGCAAAAAACAGAGCGGATGCGGCCCGCGGAACGGGCCGCCGCGGAAAAATCGGAACGGATCGGGGCCGCCGCGCAAAAACCGGAGCGGATCCGGCCCGCGGAACGGGCCGCCGCGCAAAAATCGGACCGGATCGGGGCCGCCGCGCAAAAACCGGACCGGATGCGGCCCGCGGAACGGGCCGCCGCGCAAAAACCGGACCGGATCGGGGCCGCCGCGCAAAAACCGGAGCGGATCCGGCCCGCGGAACGGGCCGCCGCGCAAAAACCGGAGCGTATCCGGCCCGCGGAAAGGGCCGCGGCACAAAAACCGGACCGGCTCGGGGCCGCCGCGCAAAAACCGGAGCGGATCCGGCCCGCGGAACGGGCCGCCGCGCAAAAACCGGAGCGGATCGGGCCCGCCGCGCAAAAACCGGACCGGATCCGGCCCGCGGAACGGGCCGCCGCGTAAAAACCGGACCGGATCGGAGCCACCGCGCAAAAACCGGAGCGGATCGTGGCCGCCGCGCAAAAACCGGACCGGCTCCGGCCCGCGGAACGGGCTGCCGCACAAAAACCGTACGGGATCGGGGCCGCCGCGCAAAAACCGGAGCGGATCCGGCCCGCGGAACGGGCCACCGCGCAAAAATCGGACCGGATCGGGGCCGCCGCGCAAAAACCGGACCGGATCCGGCCCGCGGAATGGGCCACCGCGCAAAAATCGGACCGGATCGGGGCCGCCGCGCAAAAACCGGAGCGGATGCGGCCCGCGGAACGGGCCGCCGCGCAAAAACCGGACCGGCTCGGGGCCACCGCGCAAAAACCGGAGCGGATTGGGTCCGCCGAGCAAAAACCGGAGCGGATCCGGCCCGCGGAACGGGCCGCCGCGCAAAAACCGGACCGTATCGGGGCCGCCGCGCAAAAACCGGAGCGGATCCGGCCCGCGGAACGGGCCGCCGCACAAAAACCTGACCGGCTCGGGGCCGCCGCGCAAAAACCGGATCGGATCCGGCCCGCGGAACGGGCCGCCGCGCAAAAACCGGACAGGCTCGGGGCCGCCGCGCAAAAACCGGATCGGCTCCGTCCCGCGGAACGGGCCGCCGCGCAAAAACCGGAGCGGATCGGGGCCGCCGTGCAAACACCGGACCGTCTCCGGCCCGCGGAACGGGCTGCCGCACAAAAACCGGAGCGGATCGGGGCCGCCGCGCAAAAACCGGAGCGGATCCGGCCCGCGGAACGGGCCGCCGCGCAAAAACCGGAGCGGATCGGGGCCGCCGCGCAAAAACCAGAGCGGATCCGGCCCGCGGAACGGGCCGCCGCGCAAAAACCGGAGCGGATCGGGGCCGCCGCGCAAAAACCGGACCGGATGCGGCCCGCGGAACGGGCCACCGGGCAAAAACCGGAGCGGATCGGAGCCACCGCGCAAAAACCGGAGCGGATCCGGCCCGCGGAACGGGCCGCCGCGCAAAAATCGGACCGGATCGGGGCCGCCGCGCAAAAACCGGACCGGATCCGGCCCACGGAACGGGCCGCCGCGCAAAAACCGGAGCGGATCGGGGCCACCGCGCAAAAAGCGGAGCGGATCCGGCCCGCGGAACGGGCCACCGCGCAAAAACCGGATCGGATCGGGGCTGCCGCGCAAAAACCAGAGCGGATGCGGCCCGCGGAACGGGCCGCCGCGGAAAAATCGGACCGGATCGGGGCCGCCGCGCAAAAACCGGAGCGGATCCGGCCCGCGGAACGGGCCGCCGCGCAAAAATCGGACCGGATAGGGGCCGCTGCGCAAAAACCGGAGCGGATGCGGCCCGCGGAACGGGCCGCCGCGCAAAAAACGGAGCGGATCGGGGCCGCCGCGCAAAAACCGGAGCGGATCCGGCCCGCGGAACGGGCCGCCGCGCAAAAACCGGAGCGGATCCGGCCCGCGGAAAGGGCCGCGGCACAAAAACCGGACCGGCTCGGGGCCGCCGCGCAAAAACCGGAGCGGATCCGGCCCGCGGAACGGGCCGCCGCGCAAAAACCGGACAGGCTCGGGGCCGCCGCGCAAAAACCGGACCGGATCCGGCCCGCGGAACGGGCCGCCGCGCAAAAACCGGAGCGGATCGGAGCCACCGCGCAAAAACCGGAGCGGATGCGGCCCGCGGAACGGGCCGCCGCGCAAAAACCGGAGAGGATCGGGGCCGCCGCGCAAAAACCGGAGCGGATCCGGCCCGCGGAACGGGCCGCGGCGCAAAAACCGGACAGTATCGGGGCCGCCGCGCAAAAACCGGAGCGGATCCGGCCCGCGGAACGGGCCGCCGCGCAAAAACCGGACCGGATCGGGGCCGCCGCGCAAAAACCGGAGCAGATCCGGACCGCGGAACGGGCCGCGGCGCAAAAACCAGACAGGATCGGGGCCGCCGCGCAAAAACCGGAGCGGATCCGGCCCGCGGAACGGGCCGCCGCGCAAAAACCGGAGCGGATCGGGCCCGCCGCGCAAAAACCGGAGCGGATCCGGCCCGCGGAACGGGCCGCCGCGCAAAAACCGGAGCGGATCGGAGCCGCCGCGCAAAAACCGGATCGGATCCGGCCCGCGGAACGGGCCGCGGCGCAAAAACCGGAGTGGATCGGGGCCGCCGCGCAAAAACCGGACCGGATGCGGCCCGCGGAACGGGCCACCGGGCAAAAACCGGAGCGGATCGGAGCCACCGCGCAAAAACCGGAGCGGATCCGGCCCGCAGAACGGGCCGCGGCACAAAAACCGGAGCGGATCGGGGCCGCCGCGCAAAAACCGGACCGGATCCGGCCCGCGGAACGGGCCGCCGCGCAAAAACCGGAGCGGATCGGGGCCGCCGCGCAAAAACCAGAGCGGATCCGGCCCGCGGAACGGGCCGCCGCGCAAAAACCGGAGCGGATCGGGGCCGCCGCGCAAAAACCGGACCGGATGCGGCCCGCGGAACGGGCCACCGGGCAAAAACCGGAGCGGATCGGAGCCACCGCGCAAAAACCGGAGCGGATCCGGCCCGCGGAACGGGCCGCCGCGCAAAAATCGGACCGGATCGGGGCCGCCGCGCAAAAACCGGAGCGGATGCGGCCCGCGGAACGGGCCGCCGCGCAAAAAACGGAGCGGATCGGGGCCGCCGCGCAAAAACCGGAGCGGATCCGGCCCGCGGAACGGGCCGCCGCGCAAAAACCGGAGCGGATCCGGCCCGCGGAAAGGGCCGCGGCACAAAAACCGGACCGGCTCGGGGCCGCCGCGCAAAAACCGGAGCGGATCCGGCCCGCGGAACGGGCCGCCGCGCAAAAACCGGACAGGCTCGGGGCCGCCGCGCAAAAACCGGACCGGATCCGGCCCGCGGAACGGGCCGCCGCGCAAAAACCGGAGCGGATCGGAGCCACCGCGCAAAAACCGGAGCGGATGCGGCCCGCGGAACGGGCCGCCGCGCAAAAACCGGAGAGGATCGGGGCCGCCGCGCAAAAACCGGAGCGGATCCGGCCCGCGGAACGGGCCGCGGCGCAAAAACCGGACAGTATCGGGGCCGCCGCGCAAAAACCGGAGCGGATCCGGCCCGCGGAACGGGCCGCCGCGCAAAAACCGGACCGGATCGGGGCCGCCGCGCAAAAACCGGAGCAGATCCGGACCGCGGAACGGGCCGCGGCGCAAAAACCAGACAGGATCGGGGCCGCCGCGCAAAAACCGGAGCGGATCCGGCCCGCGGAACGGGCCGCCGCGCAAAAACCGGAGCGGATCGGGCCCGCCGCGCAAAAACCGGAGCGGATCCGGCCCGCGGAACGGGCCGCCGCGCAAAAACCGGAGCGGATCGGAGCCGCCGCGCAAAAACCGGATCGGATCCGGCCCGCGGAACGGGCCGCGGCGCAAAAACCGGAGTGGATCGGGGCCGCCGCGCAAAAACCGGACCGGATGCGGCCCGCGGAACGGGCCACCGGGCAAAAACCGGAGCGGATCGGAGCCACCGCGCAAAAACCGGAGCGGATCCGGCCCGCAGAACGGGCCGCGGCACAAAAACCGGAGCGGATCGGGGCCGCCGCGCAAAAACCGGACCGGATCCGGCCCGCGGAACGGGCCGCCGCGCAAAAACCAGAGTGGATCGGGGCCGCCGCGCAAAAACCGGAGCGGATCCAGCCCGCGGAACAGGCCGCCGCGCAAAAACCGGACCGGATCGGGGCCGCCGCGCAAAAACCGGAGCGGATCCGGCCCGCAGAACGGGCCGCCGCGCAAAAACCGGACCGGCTCGGAGCCGCCGCGCAAAAACCGGAGCGGATCCGGCCCGCGGAACGGGCTGCCGCGCAAAAACCGGAGCGGATCGGGGCCACCGCGCAAAAACCGGAGCGGATCCGGCCCGCGGAACGGGCCGCCGCGCAAAAACCGGACCGGCTCGGGGCCACCGCGCAAAAACCGGACCGGATCCGGCCCGCGGAACGGGCCGCCGCGCAAAAACCGGACCGGATCGGAGCCACCGCGCAAAAACCGGAGCGGATCCGGCCCGTGGAACGGGCCGCCGCGCAAAAACCGGAGCGGATCGGGGCCACCGCGCAAAAACCGGAGCGGATCCGGCCCGCGGAACGGGCCGCCGCGCAAAAACCGGAGCGGATCGGGGCCACCGCGCAAAAACCGGACCGGATCCGGCCCGCGGAACGGGCCGCCGCGCAAAAACCGGACCGGCTCGGGGCCGCCGCGCAAAAACCGGAGCGGATCCGGCCCGCGGAACGGGCCGCCGCGCAAAAACCGGAGCGGATCGGGGCCGCCGTGCAAAAACCGGAGCGGATCCGGCCCGCGGAACGGGCCGCCGCGCAAAAACCGGACCGGCTCGGGGCCACCGCGCAAAAACCGGAGCGGATCCGGCCCGCGGAACGGGCCGCCGCGCAAAAACCGGACCGGATCGGGGCCGCCGCGCAAAAACCGGAGCGGATGCGGCCCACGGAATGGGCCGCCGCGCAAAAACCGGAGCGGATCGGGGCCGCCGTGCAAAAACCGGACCGGCTCCGGTTTGCGGAACGGGCTGCCGCACAAAAACCGTACGGGATCGGGGCCGCCGCGCAAAAACCGGAGCGGATCCGGTCCGCGGAACGGGCCGCCGCGCAAAACCGGAGCGGATCGGGGCCGCCGCTCAAAAACCGGAGCGGATCCGGCCCGCGGAACGGGCCGCCGCGCAAAAACCGGACAGGATCGGGGCCGCCGCGCAAAAACCGGAGCGGATCCGGCCCGCAGAACGGGCCGCCGCGCAAAAACCGGACTGGATGCGGCCCACGGAACGGGCCGCCGGGCAAAAACCGGACCGGATCGGAGCCACCGCGCAAAAACCGGAGCGGATCCGGCCCGTGGAACGGCCGCCGCACAAAAACCGGAGCGGATCGTGGCCGCCGCGCAAAAACCGGAGCGGATCCGGCCCGCAGAACGGGCTGCCGCGCAAAACCCGGACCGGATCGGGGCCGCCGCGCAAAAACCGGAGCGGATCCAGCCCGCGGAACGGGCCGCCGCGGAAAAACCAGACCGGATCGGGGCCGCCGCGCAAAAAGTGAAGCGGATCGGGCCCGCAGAACGGGCCGCCGCGCAAAAACCGGAGAGGATCGGGGCCGCCGCGCAAAAACCGGACCGGCTCCGCCCCGCGGAACGGGCTGCCGCACAAAAACCGTACGGGATCGGGGCCGCCGCGCAAAAACCGGACCGGATCCGGCCCGCGGAACGGGCCACCGCGCAAAAATCGGACCGGATCGGGGCCGCCGCGCAAAAACCGGACCGGATCCGGCCCGCGGAACGGGCCACCGCGCAAAAATCGGACCGGATCGGGGCCGCCGCGCAAAAACCGGAGCGGATGCGGCCCGCGGAACGGGCCGCCGCGCAAAAACCGGACCGGCTCGGGGCCACCGCGCAAAAACCGGAGCGGATTGGGTCCGCCGAGCAAAAACCGGAGCGGATCCGGCCCGCGGAACGGGCCGCCGCGCAAAAACCGGACCGTATCGGGGCCGCCGCGCAAAAACCGGAGCGGATCCGGCCCGCGGAACGGGCCGCCGCGCAAAAACCGGACCGGCTCGGGGCCGCCGCGCAAAAACCGGATCGGATCCGGCCCGCGGAACGGGCCGCCGCGCAAAAACCGGACAGGCTCGGGGCCGCCGCGCAAAAACCGGACCGGCTCCGTCCCGCGGAACGGGCCGCCGCGCAAAAACCGGAGCGGATCGGGGCCGCCGTGCAAACACCGGACCGTCTCCGGCCCGCGGAACGGGCTGCCGCACAAAAACCGGAGCGGATCGGGGCCGCCGCGCAAAAACCGGAGCGGATCCGGCCCGCGGAACGGGCCGCCGCGCAAAAACCGGAGCGGATCGGGGCCGCCGCGCAAAAACCAGAGCGGATCCGGCCCGCGGAACGGGCCGCCGCGCAAAAACCGGAGCGGATCGGGGCCGCCGTGCAAAAACCGGACCGGCTCCGGCCCGCGGAACGGGCTGCCGCACAAAAACCGTACGGGATCGGGGCCGCCGCGCAAAAACCGGACCGGCTCCGGCCCGCGGAACGGGCCGCCGCGCAAAAATCGGACCGGATCGGGGCCGCCGCGCAAAAAGCGGAGCGGATCCGGCCCGCGGAACGGGCCGCCGCGCAAAAACCGGATCGGATCGGGGCTGCCGCGCAAAAACCAGAGCGGATGCGGCCCGCGGAACGGGCCGCCGCGGAAAAATCGGAACGGATCGGGGCCGCCGCGCAAAAACCGGAGCGGATCCGGCCCGCGGAACGGGCCGCCGCGCAAAAATCGGACCGGATCGGGGCCGCCGCGCAAAAACCGGACCGGATGCGGCCCGCGGAACGGGCCGCCGCGCAAAAACCGGACCGGATCGGGGCCGCCGCGCAAAAACCGGAGCGGATCCGGCCCGCGGAACGGGCCGCCGCGCAAAAACCGGAGCGTATCCGGCCCGCGGAAAGGGCCGCGGCACAAAAACCGGAGCGGCTCGGGGCCGCCGCGCAAAAACCGGAGCGGATACGGCCCGCGGAACGGGCCGCGGCACAAAAACCGGACAGGCTCGGGGCCGCCGCGCAAAAACCGGACCGGATCCGGCCCGCGGAACGGGCCGCCGCGTAAAAACCGGACCGGATCGGAGCCACCGCGCAAAAACCGGAGCGGATCGGGGCCGCCGCGCAAAAACCGGACCGGCTCCGGCCCGCGGAACGGGCTGCCGCACAAAAACCGTACGGGATCGGGGCCGCCGCGCAAAAACCGGACCGGATGCGGCCCGCGGAACGGGCCACCGCGCAAAAATCGGACCGGATCGGGGCCGCCGCGCAAAAACCGGACCGGATCCGGCCCGCGGAACGGGCCACCGCGCAAAAATCGGACCGGATCGGGGCCGCCGCGCAAAAACCGGAGCGGATGCGGCCCGCGGAACGGGCCGCCGCGCAAAAACCGGACCGGCTCGGGGCCACCGCGCAAAAACCGGAGCGGATTGGGTCCGCCGAGCAAAAACCGGAGCGGATCCGGCCCGCGGAACGGGCCGCCGCGCAAAAACCGGACCGTATCGGGGCCGCCGCGCAAAAACCGGAGCGGATCCGGCCCGCGGAACGGGCCGCCGCACAAAAACCGGACCGGCTCGGGGCCGCCGCGCAAAAACCGGATCGGATCCGGCCCGCGGAACGGGCCGCCGCGCAAAAACCGGACAGGCTCGGGGCCGCCGCGCAAAAACCGGATCGGCTCCGTCCCGCGGAACGGGCCGCCGCGCAAAAACCGGAGCGGATCGGGGCCGCCGTGCAAACACCGGACCGTCTCCGGCCCGCGGAACGGGCTGCCGCACAAAAACCGGAGCGGATCGGGGCCGCCGCGCAAAAACCGGAGCGGATCCGGCCCGCGGAACGGGCCGCCGCGCAAAAACCGGAGCGGATCGGGGCCGCCGTGCAAAAACCGGACCGGCTCCGGCCCGCGGAACGGGCTGCCGCACAAAAACCGTACGGGATCGGGGCCGCCGCGCAAAAACCGGACCGGATCCGGCCCGCGGAACGGGCCGCCGCGCAAAAATCGGACCGGATCGGGGCCGCCGCGCAAAAAGCGGAGCGGATCCGGCCCGCGGAACGGGCCACTGCGCAAAAACCGGATCGGATCGGGGCTGCCGCGCAAAAACCAGAGCGGATGCGGCCCGCGGAACGGGCCGCCGCGCAAAAATCGGAACGGATCGGGGCCGCCGCGCAAAAACCGGAGCGGATGCGGCCCGCGGAACGGGCCGCCGCGCAAAAATCGGACCGGATCGGGGCCGCCGCGCAAAAACCGGACCGGATGCGGCCCGCGGAACGGGCCGCCGCGCAAAAACCGGACCGGATCGGGGCCGCCGCGCAAAAACCGGAGCGGATCCGGCCCGCGGAACGGGCCGCCGCGCAAAAACCGGAGCGTATCCGGCCCGCGGAAAGGGCCGCGGCACAAAAACCGGACCGGCTCGGGGCCGCCGCGCAAAAACCGGAGCGGATCCGGCCCGCGGAACGGGCCGCGGCACAAAAACCGGACAGGCTCGGGGCCGCCGCGCAAAAACCGGACCGGATCCGGCCCGCGGAACGGGCCGCCGCGCAAAAACCGGACCGGATCGGAGCCACCGCGCAAAAACCGGAGCGGATCCGGCCCGCGGAACGGGCCGCCGCGCAAAAACCGGAGCGGATCGGGGCCGCCGCGCAAAAACCGGAGCGGATCCGGCCCGCGGAACGGGCCGCGGCGCAAAAACCGGACAGGATCGGGGCCGCCGCGCAAAAACCGGAGCAGATGCGGCCCGCGGAACGGGCCGCCGCGCAAAAACCGGAGCGGATCGGGGCCGCCGCGCAAAAACCGGAGCAGATCCGGCCCACGGAACGGGCTGCGGCGCAAAAACCAGACCGGATCTGGGCCGCCGCGCAAAAACCGGAGCGGATCCGGCCCGCGGAACGGGCTGCCGCGCAAAAACCGGAGCGGATCGGGCCCGCCGCGCAAAAACCGGACCGGATCCGGCCCGCGGAACGGGCCGCGGCGCAAAAACCGGAGCGGATCGGGGCCGCCGCGCAAAAACCGGACTGGATGCGGCCCGCGGAACAGGCCACCGCGCAAAAACCGGACCGGATCGGAGCCACCGCGCAAAAACCGGAGCGGATCCGGCCCGCGGAACGGGCCGCGGCACAAAAACCGGAGCGGATCGGGGCCGCCGCGCAAAAACCGGACCGGATGCGGCCCGCGGAACGGGCCGCCGCGCAAAAACCAGAGTGGATCGGGGCCGCCGCGCAAAAACCGGAGCGGATCCGGCCCGCGGAACGGGCCGCCGCGCAAAAATCGGACCGGATCGGGGCCGCCGCGCAAAAACCGGAGCGGATCCGGCCCGCGGAACGGGCCGCCGCGCAAAAACCGGACCGGATCGGGGCCGCCGCGCAAAAACCGGAGCGGATGCGGCCCGCGGAACGGGCTGCCGCGCAAAAACCGGAGCGGATCGGGGCCGCCGCGCAAAAACCGGAGCGGATCCGGCCCGCGGAACGGGCCGCCGCGCAAAAACCGGAGCGGATCGGGGCCGCCGCGCAAAAACCGGACCGGATGCGGCCCGCGGAACGGGCCGCCGCGCAAAAACCAGAGTGGATCGGGGCCGCCGCGCAAAAACCGGAGCGGATCCGGCCCGCGGAACGGGCCGCCGCGCAAAAATCGGACCGGATCGGGGCCGCCGCGCAAAAACCGGAGCGGATCCGGCCCGCGGAACGGGCCGCCGCGCAAAAATCGGACCGGATCGGGACCGCCGCGCAAAAACCGGACCGGATCCGGCCCGCGGAACGGGCCGCCGCGCAAAAACCGGAGCGGATCGGGGCCGCCGCGCAAAAACCGGAGCGGATCCGGCCCGCGGAACGGGCCGCCGCGCAAAAACCGGAGCGGATCCGGCCCGCGGAAAGGGCCGCGGCACAAAAACCGGACCGGCTCGGGGCTGCCGCGCAAAAACCGGAGCGGATCCGGCCCGCGGAACGGGCCGCCGCGCAAAAACCGGACCGGATCGGGGCCGCCGTGCAAACACCGGACCGTCTCCGGCCCGCGGAGCGGGCTGCCGCACAAAAACCGGAGCGGATTGGGGCCGCCGCGCAAAAACCGGACCGGATCCGGCCCGCGGAACGGGCCGCCGCGCAAAAACCGGACCGGATCAGGGCCGCCGCGCAAAAACCGGAGCGGATCCGGACCCCGCGGAACGGGCCGCCGCGCAAAAACCGGACAGGATCGGGGCCGCCGTGCAAAAACCGGACCGGCTCCGTCCCGCGGAACGGGCTGCCGCACAAAAACCGTACGGGATCGGGGCCGCCGCGCAAAAACCGGAGCGGATCGGGGCCGCCGCGCAAAAACCGGAGCGGATCGGGGCCGCCGTGCAAAAACCGGACCGGCTCCGGCCCGCGGAACGGGCTGCCGCACAAAAACCGTACGGGATCGGGGCCGCCGCGCAAAAATCGGAGCGGATCGGGGCCGCCGCGCAAAAACCGGACCGGATGCGGCCCACGGAACGGGCCGCCGCGCAAAAACCGGACCGGATCGGGGCCGCCGCGCAAAAAGCAGAGCGGATCCGGCCCGCGGAACGGGCCACCGCTCAAAAACCGGATCGGATCGGGGCTGCCGCGCAAAAACCAGAGCGGATGCGGCCCGCGGAACGGGCCGCCGCGGAAAAATCGGACCGGATCGGGGCCGCCGCGCAAAAACCGGAGCGGATGCGGCCCGCGGAACGGGCCGCCGCGCAAAAATCGGACCGGATCGGGGCCGCCGCGCAAAAACCGGAGCGGATGCGGCCCGCGGAACGGGCCGCCGCGCAAAAACCGGAGCGGATCGGGTCCGCCGCGCAAAAACCGGAGCGGATCCGGCCCGCGGAACGGGCCGACGCGCAAAAACCGGAGCGGATCCGGCCCGCGGAAAGGGCCGCGGCACAAAAACCGGACCGGCTCGGGGCCGCCGCGCAAAAACCGGAGTGGATCCGGCCCGCGGAACGGGCCGCCGCGCAAAAACCGGACAGGCTCGGGGCCGCCGCGCAAAAACCGGACCGGATCCGGCCCGCGGAACGGGCCGCCGCGCAAAAACCGGACCGGATCGGAGCCACCGCGCAAAAACCGGAGCGGATCCGGCCCACGGAACGGGCCGCCGCGCAAAAACCGGAGCGGATCGGGGCCGCCGCGCAAAAACCGGAGCGGATCCGGCCCGCGGAACGGGCCGCGGCGCAAAAACCGGACCGTATCGGGGCCGCCGCGCAAAAACCGGAGCGGATCCGTCCCGCGGAACGGGCCGCCGCGCAAAAACCGGAGCGGATCGGTGCCACCGCGCAAAAACCGGAGCAGATCCGGCCCGCGGAACGGGCCGCCGCGCAAATATCGGACCGGATCGGAGCCACCGCGCAAAAACCGGAGCGGATCCGGCCCGCGGAACGGGCCGCCGCGCAAAAACCGGACCGGCTCGGGGCCACCGCGCAAAAACCGGAGCGGATCCGGCCCGCGGAACGGGCCGCCGCGCAAAAACCGGAGCGGATCGGGGCCGCCGGGCAAAAACCGGACCGGATCCGGCCCGCGGAACGGGCCGCCGTGCAAAAACCGTACGGGATCGGAGCCACCGCGCAAAAACCGGAGCGGATGCGGCCCGCGGAACGGGCCGCCGCGCAAAAACCGGACCGGATCCGGTCCGCGGAACGGGCCGCGGCACAAAAACCGGAGCGGATCGGGGACGCCGCGCAAAAACCGGAGCGGATGCGGCCCGCGGAACGGGCCGCCGCGCAAAAACCGGAGCGGATCGGGGCCGCCGCGCAAAAACCGGAGCGGATCCGGCCCTCGGAACGGGCCGCCGCGCACAAAAACCGGACCGGATCAAGGCTGCCGCGCAAAAACCGGAGCAGGTCCGGCCCGCGGAACTGGCCACCGCGCAAAAACCGGAGCGGATCCGGCCCGCGGAACGGGCCGCCGCGCAAAAACCGGACCGGATCGGAGCCACCGCGCAAAAACAGGAGCGGATGCGGCCCGCGGAACGGGCCGCCGCGCAAAAACCGGACCGGATCGGGGCCGCCGCGCAAAAACCGGATCGGATCCGGCCCGCGGAACGGGCCGCCGCGCAAAAACCAGACAGGCTCGGGGCCGCCGCGCAAAAAATGGACCGGCTCCGGCCCGCGGAACGGGCCGCCGCGCAAAAACCGGACCGGCTCGGTGCCGCCGCGCAAAAACCGGACCGGATCCGGCCCGCGGAACGGGCCGCCGCGCAAAAACCGGAGAAGATCGGGGCCGCCGCGCAAAAACCGGAGCGGATCCGGCCCGCAGAACAGGCCGCCGCGCAAAAACTGGAGCGGATCGTGGCCGCCGCGCAAAAACCGGACCGGATTCAGCCCGCGGAACGGGCCGCCGCGGAAAAACCGGAGCGGATCGGGGCCGCCGCGCAAAAACCGGAGCGGATCCGGCCCGCGGAACGGGCCGCCGTGCAAAAACCGGACCAGCTCGGGGCCGCCGCGCAAAAACCGGAGCGGATCCGTCCCGCGGAACGGGCCGCCGCGCAAAAACCGGAGCGGATCGGGGCCGCCGCGCAAAAACCGGAGCGGCTCCGGCCCGCGGAACGGGCCGCCGCGCAAAAACCGGAGCGGATTGGGGCCACCGCGCAAAAACCGGACCGGATCCGGCCCGCGGAACGGGCTGCCGCGCAAAAACCGGAGCGGCTCGGGGCCGCCGCGCAAAAACCGGAGTGGATCCGGCCCGCGGAACGGGCCGCCGCGCAAAAACCGGAGCGGATCGGGGCCGCCGTGCAAAAACCGGAGCGGATCCGGCCCGCGGAACGGGCTGCCGCACAAAAACCGGACCGGATCGGGGCCGCCGCGCAAAAACCGGAGCGGATCCGGCCCGCGGAACGGGACGCCGCGCAAAAACCGGAGCGGATCGGGGCCGCCGCGCAAAAACCGGAGCGGATCCGGCCCGCGGAACGGGCCGCCGCGCAAAAACCGGACAGGATCGGGGCCGCCGCGCAAAAACCGGAGCGGATCCGGCCCGCGGAACGGGCCGCCGCGCAAAAACCGGACAGGATCGGGGCCGCCGCGCAAAAACCGGACTGGATGCGGCCCACGGAACGGGCCGCCGGGCAAAAACCGGACCGGATCGGAGCCACCGCGCAAAAACCGGAGCGGATCCGGCCCGCGGAACGGGCCGCCGCGCAAAAACCGGAGTGGATCGGGGCCGCCGCGCAAAAACCGGAGCGGATCCGGCCCGCGGAACGGGCCGCCGCGCAAAAACCGGAGCGGATCGTGGCCGCCGCGCAAAAACCGGACCGGATCCGGCCCGCAGAACGGGCCGCCGCGCAAAAACCGGACCGGATCGGGGCCGCCGCGCAAAAACCGGAGCGGATCCAGCCCGCGGAACGGGCCGCCACGGAAAAACCAGACCGGATCGGGGCCGCCGCGCAAAAAGTGAAGCGGATCGGGCCCGCAGAACGGGCCGCCGCGCAAAAACCGGAGCGGATCGGAGCCGCGGCGCAAAAACCGGACCGGCTCCGGCCCGCGGAACGGGCTGCCGCACAAAAACCGTACGGGATCGGGGCCGCCGCGCAAAAACCGGACCGGATCCGGCCCGCGGAACGGGCCACCGTGCAAAAATCGGACCGGATCGGGGCCGCCGCGCAAAAACCGGAGCGGATGCGGCCCGCGGAACGGGCCGCCGCGCAAAAACCGGACCGGCTCGGGGCCACCGCGCAAAAACCGGAGCGGATTGGGTCCGCCGAGCAAAAACCGGAGCGGATCCGGCCCGCGGAACGGGCCGCCGCGCAAAAACCGGAGCGTATCAGGGCCGCCGCGCAAAAACCGGAGCGGATCCGGCCCGCGGAACGGGCCGCCGCACAAAAACCGGACCGGCTCGGGGCCGCCGCGCAAAAACCGGAGCGGATCCGGCCCGCGGAACGGGCCGCCGCGCAAAAACCGGAGCGGATCGGGGCCGCCGTGCAAAAACCGGACCGGCTCCGGCCCGCGGAACGGGCCGCCGCGCAAAAACCGTACGGGATCGGGGCCGCCGCGCAAAAACTGGAGCGGATCCGGCCCGCGGAACGGGCCACCGCGCAAAAACCGGAGCGGATCGGGGCCGCCGCGCAAAAACCGGAGCGGATCCGGCCCGCGGAACAGGCCGCCGCGCAAAAACCGGAGCGGATCGTGGCCGCCGCGCAAAAACCGGACCGGATTCAGCCCGCGGAACGGGCCGCCGCGGAAAAACCGGAGCGGATCGGGGCCGCCGCGCAAAAACCGGAGCGGATCCGGCCCGCGGAACGGGCCGCCGTGCAAAAACCGGACCAGCTCGGGGCCGCCGCGCAAAAACCGGAGCGGATCCGGCCCGCGGAACGGGCCGCCGCGCAAAAACCGGAGCGGATCGGGGCCGCCGCGCAAAAACCGGAGCGGCTCCGGCCCGCGGAACGGGCCGCCGCGCAAAAACCGGAGCGGATCGGGGCCACCGCGCAAAAACCGGACCGGATCCGGCCCGCGGAACGGGCTGCCGCGCAAAAACCGGACCGGCTCGGGGCCGCCGCGCAAAAACCGGAGCGGATCCGGCCCGCGGAACGGTCCGCCGCGCAAAAACCGGAGCGGATCGGGGCCGCCGTGCAAAAACCGGAGCGGATCCGGCCCGCGGAACGGGCTGCCGCACAAAAACCGGAGCGGATCGGGGCCGCCGCGCAAAAACCGGAGCGGATCCGGCCCGCGGAACGGGACGCCGCGCAAAAACCGGAGCGGATCGGGGCCGCCGCGCAAAAACCGGAGCGGATCCGGCCCGCGGAACGGGCCGCCGCGCAAAAACCGGACAGGATCGGGACCGCCGCGCAAAAACCGGAGCGGATCCGGCCCGCGGAATGGGCCGCGGCGCAAAAACCGGACTGGATGCGGCCCGCGGAACGGGCCGCCGCGCAAAAACCGGACCGGCTCGGAGCCGCCGCGCAAAAACCGGAGCGGATCCGGCCCGCGGAACGGGCCGCCGCGCAAAAACCGGACCGGATCGGGGCCACCGCGCAAAAACCGGACCGGATCCGGCCCGCGGAACGGGCCGCCGCGCAAAAACCGGAGCGGATCGGGGCCACCGCGCAAAAACCGGAGCGGATCCGGCCAGCGGAACGGGCCGCCGCGCAAAAACCGGAGCGGATCGGGGCCGCCGCGCAAAAACCGGAGCGGATGCGGCCCACGGAACGGGCCGCCGCGCAAAAACCGGAGCGGATCGGGGCCGCCGTGCAAAAACCGGACCGGCTCCGGGCCGCGGAACGGGCCGCCGCGGAAAAACCAGACCGGATCGGGGCCGCCGCGCAAAAAGTGAAGCGGATCGGGCCCGCAGAACGGGCCGCCGCGCAAAAACCGGAGCGGATCGGGGCCGCGGCGCAAAAACCGGACCGGCTCCGGCCCGCGGAACGGGCTGCCGCACAAAAACCGTACGGGATCGGGGCCGCCGCGCAAAAACCGGACCGGCTCGGGGCCGCCGCGCAAAAACCGGACCGGCTCCGGCCCGCGGAACGGGCCGCCGCGCAAAAACCGTACGGGATCGGGGCCGCCGCGCAAAAACTGGAGCGGATCCGGCCCGCGGAACGGGCCGCCGCGCAAAAACCGGAGCGGATCGGGGCCACCGCGCAAAAACCGGACCGGATCCGGGCCGCGGAACAGGCCGCCGCGCAAAAACCGGAGCGGATCGGGGCCGCCGTGCAAAAACCGGACCGGATCCGGCCCGCGGAACGGGCCGCCGCGCAAAAATCGGACCGGATCGGGGCCGCCGCGCAAAAACCGGAGCGGATGCGGCCCGCGGAACGGGCCGCCGCGCAAATATCGGACCGGATCGGAGCCACCGCGCAAAAACCGGAGCGGATCCGGCCCACGGAACGGGCCGCCGCGCAAAAAACGGACAGGATCAGGGCCGCCGCGCAAAAACCGGAGCGGATCCGGCCCGCGGAACGGGCCGCCGCGCAAAAACCGGACCGGCTCGGGGCCACCGCGCAAAAACCGGAGCGGATCCGGCCCGCGGAACGGGCCGCCGCGCAAAAACCGGAGCGGATCGGGGCCGCCGCGCAAAAACCGGACCGGATCCGGCCCGCGGAACGGGCCGCCGGGCAAAAACCGTACGGGATAGGAGCCACCGCGCAAAAACCGGAGCGGATGCGGCCCGCGGAACGGGCCGCCGCGCAAAAACCGGACCGGATCTGGTCCGCGGAACGGGCCGCGGCACAAAAACCGGAGCGGATCGGGGCCGCCGCGCAAAAACCGGACTGGATCCGGCCCGCGGAACTGGCCACCGCGCAAAAACCGGAGCGGATCCGGCCCGTGGAACGGGCCGCCGCGCAAAAACCGGACCGACTCGGGGCCACCGCGCAAAAACAGGAGCGGATGCGGCCCGCGGAACGGGCCGCCAAGCAAAAACCGGACCGTATCGGGGCCGCCGCGCAAAAACCGGATCGGATCCGGCCCGCGGAATGGGCCGCCGCGCAAAAACCAGACAGGCTCGGGGCCGCCGCGCAAAAAATGGACCGGCTCCGGCCCGCGGAACGGGCCGCCGCGCAAAAACCGGACCGGCTCGGTGCCGCCGCGCAAAAACCGGAGCGGATCCGGCCCGCGGAACGGGCCGCCGCGCAAAAACTGGAGAGGATCGGGGCCGCCGCGCAAAAACCGGACTGGATCCGGCCCGCAGAACGGGCCGCCGCGCAAAAACCGGAGCGGATCGTGGCCGCCGCGCAAAAACCGGACCGGATTCAGCCCGCGGAACGGGCCGCCGCGGAAAAACCGGAGCGGATCGGGGCCGCCGCGCAAAAACCGGAGCGGATCCGGCCCGCGGAACGGGCCGCCGCGCAAAAACCGGACCAGCTCGGGGTTGCCGCGCAAAAACCGGACCGGATCCGGCCCGCGGAACGGGCCGCCGCGCAAAAACCGGACCGGCTCGGGGCCGCCGCGCAAAAACCGGAGCGGCTCCGGCCCGCGGAACGGGCCGCCGCGCAAAAACCGGAGCGGATTGGGGCCACCGCGCAAAAACCGGAGCGGATCCGGCCCGCGGAACGGGCTGCCGCGCAAAAACCGGACCGGCTCGGGGCCGCCGCGCAAAAACCGGAGCGGATCCGGCCCGCGGAACGGGCCGCCGCGCAAAAACCGGAGCGGATCGGGGCCGCCGTGCAAAAACCGGAGCGGATCCGGCCCGCGGAACGGGCTGCCGCACAAAAACCGGAGCGGATCGGGGCCGCCGCGCAAAAACCGGACTGGATGCGGCCCGCGGAACGGGCCACCGCGCAAAAACCGGAGTGGATCGGAGCCACCGCGCAAAAACCGGAGCGGATCCGGCCCGCGGAACGGGCCGCCGCGCAAAAACCGGACCGGCTCGGGGCCGCCGCGCAAAAACCGGAGCGGATCCGGCCCGCGGAACGGGCCGCCGCGCAAAAACCAGAGTGGATCGGGGCCGCCGCGCAAAAACCGGAGCGGATCCGGCCCGCGGAACGGGCCACCGCGCAAAAACCGGAGCGGATCGGGGCCGCCGCGCAAAAACCGGAGCGGATCCGGCCCGCGGAACGGGCCACCGCGCAAAAACCGTACGGGATCGGGGCCGCCGCGCAAAAACCGGACCGGATGCGGCCCGCGGAACGGGCCGCCGCGCAAAAACCGGACCGGCTCGGGGCCACCGCGCAAAAACCGGAGCGGATTGGGTCCGCCGAGCAAAAACCGGAGCGGATCCGGCCCGCGGAACGGGCCGCCGCGCAAAAACCGGAGCGGATCCGGCCCGCGGAACGGGCCGCCGCACAAAAACTGGACCGGCTCGGGGCCGCCGCGCAAAAACCGGATCGGATCCGGCCCGCGGAACGGGCCGCCGCGCAAAAACCGGACCGGCTCGGGGCCGCCGCGCAAAAACCGGACCGGCTCCGGCCCGCGGAACGGGCCGCCGCGCAAAAACCGGACCGGATTGGGGCCGCCGTGCAAACACCGGACCGTCTCCGGCCCGCGGAACGGGCTGCCGCACAAAAACCGGAGCGGATCGGGGCCGCCGCGCAAAAACCGGAGCGGATCCGGCCCGCGGAACGGGCCGCCGCGCAAAAACTGGAGCGGATCGGGGCCGCCGCGCAAAAACCGGAGCGGATCCGGCCCGCGGAACGGGCCGCCGCGCAAAAACCGGACCGTATCGGGGCCGCCGTGCAAAAACCGGACCGGCTCCGGCCCGCGGAACGGGCTGCCGCACAAAAACCGTACGGGATCGGGGCCGCCGCGCAAAAACCGGACCAGATCCGGCCCGCGGAACGGGCCGCCGCGCAAAAATCGGACCGGATCGGGGCCGCCGCGCAAAAACCGGAGCGGATCCGGCCCGCGGAACGGGCCGCCGCGCAAAAACCGGACCGGATCGGGGCCGCCGCGCAAAAACCGGAGCGGATGCGGCCCGCGGAACGGGCCGCCGCGCAAATATCGGACCGGATCGGAGCCACCGCGCAAAAACCGGAGCGGATCCGGCCCACGGAACGGGCCACCGCGCAAAAAACGGACAGGATCTGGGCCGCCGCGCAAAAACCGGAGCGGATCCGGCCCGCGGAACGGGCCGCCGCGCAAAAACCGGACCGGCTCGGGGCCACCGCGCAAAAACCGGAGCGGATCCGGCCCGCGGAACGGGCCGCCGCGCAAAAACCGGAGCGGATCGGGGCCGCCGCGCAAAAACCGGACCGGATCCGGCCCGCGGAACGGGCCGCCGCGCAAAAACCGTACGGGATAGGAGCCACCGCGCAAAAACCGGAGCGGATGCGGCCCGCGGAACGGGCCGCCGCGCAAAAACCGGACCGGATCCGGCCCGCGGAACGGGCCGCGGCACAAAAACCGGAGCGGATCGGGGCCGCCGCGCAAAAACCGGAGCGGATCCGGCCCGCGGAACGGGCCGCCGCGCAAAAACCGGACCGGATCGGAGCCACCGCGCAAAAACCGGAGCGGATGCGGCCCGCGGAACGGGCCGCCGCGCAAAAACCGGACCGGCTCGGGGCCGCCGCGCAAAAACCGGAGCGGATCCGGCCCGCGGAACGGGCCGCCGCGCAAAATCCGGACCGGATCAAGGCTGCCGCGCAAAAACCGGACTGGATCCGGCCCGCGGAACTGGCCACCGCGCAAAAACCGGAGCGGATCCGGCCCGTGGAACGGGCCGCCGCGCAAAAACCGGACCGGCTCGGGGCCACCGCGCAAAAACAGGAGCGGATGCGGCCCGCGGAACGGGCCGCCAAGCAAAAACCGGACCGGATCGGGGCCGCCGCGCAAAAACCGGATCGGATCCGGCCCGCGGAATGGGCCGCCGCGCAAAAACCAGACAGGCTCGGGGCCGCCGCGCAAAAAATGGACCGGCTCCGGCCCGCGGAACGGGCCGCCGCGCAAAAACCGGACCGGCTCGGTGCCGCCGCGCAAAAACCGGACCGGATCCGGCCCGCGGAACGGGCCGCCGCGCAAAAACTGGAGAGGATCGGGGCCGCCGCGCAAAAACCGGAGCGGATCCGGCCCGCAGAACGGGCCGCCGCGCAAAAACCGGAGCGGATCGTGGCCGCCGCGCAAAAACCGGACCGGATTCAGCCCGCGGAACGGGCCGCCGCGGAAAAACCGGAGCGGATCGGGGCCGCCGCGCAAAAACCGGAGCGGATCCGGCCCGCGGAACGGGCCGCCGCGCAAAAACCGGACCAGCTCGGGGTTGCCGCGCAAAAACCGGACCGGATCCGGCCCGCGGAACGGGCCGCCGCGCAAAAACCGGACCGGCTCGGGGCCGCCGCGCAAAAACCGGAGCGGCTCCGGCCCGCGGAACGGGCCGCCGCGCAAAAACCGGAGCGGATTGGGGCCACCGCGCAAAAACCGGAGCGGATCCGGCCCGCGGAACGGGCTGCCGCGCAAAAACCGGACCGGCTCGGGGCCGCCGCGCAAAAACCGGAGCGGATCCGGCCCGCGGAACGGGCCGCCGCGCAAAAACCGGAGCGGATCGGGGCCGCCGTGCAAAAACCGGAGCGGATCCGGCCCGCGGAACGGGCTGCCGCACAAAAACCGGAGCGGATCGGGGCCGCCGCGCAAAAACCGGACTGGATGCGGCCCGCGGAACGGGCCACCGCGCAAAAACCGGAGCGGATCGGAGCCACCGCGCAAAAACCGGAGCGGATCCGGCCCGCGGAACGGGCCGCCGCGCAAAAACCGGACCGGCTCGGGGCCGCCGCGCAAAAACCGGAGCGGATCCGGCCCGCGGAACGGGCCGCCGCGCAAAAACCAGAGTGGATCGGGGCCGCCGCGCAAAAACCGGAGCGGATCCGGCCCGCGGAACGGGCCACCGCGCAAAAACCGGAGCGGATCGGGGCCGCCGCGCAAAAACCGGATCGGATCCGGCCCGCGGAACGGGCCACCGCGCAAAAACCGTACGGGATCGGGGCCGCCGCGCAAAAACCGGAGCGGATGCGGCCCGCGGAACGGGCCGCCGCGCAAAAACCGGACCGGCTCGGGGCCACCGCGCAAAAACCGGAGCGGATTGGGTCCGCCGAGCAAAAACCGGAGCGGATCCGGCCCGCGGAACGGGCCGCCGCGCAAAAACCGGAGCGGATCCGGCCCGCGGAACGGGCCGCCGCACAAAAACCGGACCGGCTCGGGGCCGCCGCGCAAAAACCGGATCGGATCCGGCCCGCGGAACGGGCCGCCGCGCAAAAACCGGACCGGATCGGGGCCGCCGCGCAAAAACCGGACCGGCTCCGGCCCGCGGAACGGGCCGCCGCGCAAAAACCGGAGCGGATCGGGGCCGCCGCGCAAAAACCGGACCGGATTCAGCCCGCGGAACGGGCCGCCGCGCAAAAACCGGAGCGGATCGGGGCCGCCGCGCAAAAACCGGAGCGGATCCGGCCCGCGGAACGGGCCGCCGCGCAAAAACCGGACCAGCTCGGGGCCGCCGCGCAAAAACCGGAGCGGATCCGGCCCGCGGAACGGGCCGCCGCGCAAAAACCGGAGCGGCTCGGGGCCGCCGCGCAAAAACCGGAGCGGCTCCGGCCCGCGGAACGGGCCGCCGCGCAAAAACCGGAGCGGATCGGGGCCACCGCGCAAAAACCGGACCGGATCCGGCCCGCGGAACGGGCTGCCGCGCAAAAACCGGACCGGCTCGGGGCCGCCGCGCAAAAACCGGAGCGGATCCGGCCCGCGGAACGGGCCGCCGCGCAAAAACCGGAGCGGATCGGGGCCGCCGTGCAAAAACCGGACCGGCTCCGGCCCGCGGAACGGGCTGCCGCACAAAAACCGGAGCGGATCGGGGCCGCCGCGCAAAAACCGGAGCGGATCCGGCCCGCGGAACGGGACGCCGCGCAAAAACCGGAGCGGATCGGGGCCGCCGCGCAAAAACCGGAGCGGATCCGGCCCGCGGAACGGGCCGCCGCGCAAAAACCGGACAGGATCGGGGCCGCCGCGCAAAAACCGGAGCGGATCCGGCCCGCGGAACGGGCCGCCGCGCAAAAACCGGACTGGATGCGGCCCACGGAACGGGCCGCCGGGCAAAAACCGGACCGGATCGGAGCCACCGCGCAAAACCCGGAGCGGATCCGGCCCGCGGAACGGGCCGCCGCGCAAAAACCGGAGTGGATCGGGGCCGCCGCGCAAAAACCGGACCGGATCCGGCCCGCGGAATGGGCCGCCGCGCAAAAACCGGAGCGGATCCGGCCCGCGGAAAGGGCCGCGGCACAAAAACCGGACCGCCTCGGGGCCGCCGCGCAAAAACCGGAGCAGATCCGGCCCGCGGAACGGGCCGCCGCGCAAAAACCAGACAGGCTCGGGGCCGCCGCGCAAAAAATGGACCGGCTCCGGCCCGCGGAACGGGCCGCCGCGCAAAAACCGGACCGGATCGGAGCCACCGCGCAAAAACCGGAGCGGATGCCGCCCGCGGAATGGGCCGCCGCGCAAAAACCGGACCGGCTCGGGGCCGCCGCCCAAAAAGCGGAGCGGATGCGGCCCGCGGAACGGGCCGCGGCGCAAAAATCGGACCGTATCGGGGCCGCCGCGCAAAAACCGGAGCGGATCCGGCCCGCGGAACGGGCCGCCACGCAAAAACCGGAGCGGATCGGGGCCGCCGCGCAAAAACCGGAGCAGATCCGGCCCCCTGAACGGGCCGCTGCGCAAAAACCGGAGCGGATCGGGGCCGCCGCACAAAAACCGGACCGGCTCCGGCCCGCGGAACGGGCTGCCGCACAAAAACCGGAGCGGATCGGGGCCGCCGCGCAAAAACCGGAGCGGATCCGGCCCGCGGAATGGGCCGCCGCGCAAAAACCGGACCGGATCGGAGCCACCGCGCAAAAACCGGAGCGGATCCGGCCCGCGGAACGGGCCGCCGCGCAAAAACCGGAGCGGATCGGGGCCGCCGCGCAAAAACCGGAGCGGATCCGGCCCGCGGAACGGGCCGCGGCACAAAAACCGGAGCGGATCGGGGCCGCCGCGCAAAAAACCGGACCGGATCCGGCCCGCGGAACGGTCCGCCGCGCAAAAACCAGAGTGGATCGGGGCCGCCGCGCAAAAACCGGACCGGATCCGGCCCGCGGAACGGGCCGCCGCGCAAAAACCGGACCGGATCGGGGCCGCCGCGCAAAAAGCGGAGCGGATCCGGCCCGCAGAACGGGCCGCCGCGCAAAAACCGGAGCGGATCGGGGCCGCCGCGCAAAAACCGGAGCGGATCCGGCCCGCGGAACGGGCCGCCGTGCAAAAACCGGAGCGGATCCGGCCCGCGGAACGGGCCGCCGCGCAAAAACCGGAGCGGATCGGGGCCGCCGCGCAAAAACCGGAGCGGATCCGGCCCGCGGAACGGGCCGCCACGCAAAAACCGGAGCGGATCGGGGCTGCCGCGCAAAAACCGGAGCAGATCCGGCCCGCGGAACGGGCCGCCGCGCAAAAACTAGACAGGATCGGGGCCGCCGTGCAAAAACCGGAGCGGATCCGGCCCGCGGAACGGGCTGCCACACAAAAACCGGAGCAGATCGGGGCCGCCGCGCAAAAACCGGAGCGGATCCGGCCCGCGGAACGGGCCGCCGCGCAAAAACCGGACCGGATCGGGGCCACCGCGCAAAAACCGGACCGGATCCGGCCCGCGGAATGGGCCGCCGCGCAAAAACCGGAGCGGATCGGGGCCGCCGCGCAAAAACCGGACCGGATCCGGCCCGCGGAACGGGCCGCCGCGCAAAAACCAGAGTGGATCGGGGCCGCCGCGCAAAAACCGGACCGGATGCGGCCCGCGGAACGGGCCGCCGCGCAAAAACCGGAGCGGATCGGGGCCGCCGCGCAAAAACCGGACCGGATCCAGCCCGCGGAACGGGCCGCCGCGGAAAAACCAGAGCGGATCAGGGCCGCCGCGCAAAAACCGGAGTGGATCGGGGCCGCCGCGCAAAAACCGGACCAGCTCGGGGCCGCCGCGCAAAAAGCGGAGCGGATCCGGCCCGCGGAACGGGCCGCCGCGCAAAAACCGGACCGGCTCGGGGCCACCGCGCAAAAACCGGACCGGATCCGGCCCGCGGAACGGGCCGCCGCGCAAAAACCGGACCGGATCCGGCCCGCGGAACGGGCCGCCGTGCAAAAACCGGAGCGGATCCGGCCCGCGGAACGGGCCGCCGCGCAAAAACCGGAGCGGATCGGGGCCGCCGCGCAAAAACCGGAGCAGATCCGGCCCGCGGAACGGGGCGCCGCGCAAAAACCAGACAGGCTCGGGGCCGCCGCGCAAAAAATGGACCGGCTCCGGCCCGCGGAACGGGCCGCCGCGCAAAAACCGGACCGGATCGGAGCCACCGCGCAAAAACCGGAGCGGATGCCGCCCGCGGAACGGGCCGCCGCGCAAAAACCGGACCGGCTCGGGGCCGCCGCCCAAAAAGCGGAGCGGATGCGGCCCGCGGAACGGGCCGCGGCGCAAAAATCGGACCGTATCGGGGCCGCCGCGCAAAAACCGGAGCGGATCCGGCCCGCGGAACGGGCCGCCACGCAAAAACCGGAGCGGATCGGGGCCGCCGCGCAAAAACCGGAGCAGATCCGGCCCCCTGAACGGGCCGCTGCGCAAAAACCGGAGCGGATCGGGGCCGCCGCACAAAAACCGGACCGGCTCCGGCCCGCGGAACGGGCTGCCGCACAAAAACCGGAGCGGATCGGGGCCGCCGCGCAAAAACCGGAGCGGATCCGGCCCGCGGAATGGGCCGCCGCGCAAAAACCGGACCGGATCGGAGCCACCGCGCAAAAACCGGAGCGGATCCGGCCCGCGGAACGGGCCGCCGCGCAAAAACCGGAGCGGATCGGGGCCGCCGCGCAAAAACCGGAGCGGATCCGGCCCGCGGAACGGGCCGCGGCACAAAAACCGGAGCGGATCGGGGCCGCCGCGCAAAAACCGGACCGGATCCGGCCCGCGGAACGGTCCGCCGCGCAAAAACCAGAGTGGATCGGGGCCGCCGCGCAAAAACCGGACCGGATCCGGCCCGCGGAACGGGCCGCCGCGCAAAAACCGGACCGGATCGGGGCCGCCGCGCAAAAAGCGGAGCGGATCCGGCCCGCAGAACGGGCCGCCGCGCAAAAACCGGAGCGGATCGGGGCCGCCGCGCAAAAACCGGACCGGATCCGGCCCGCGGAACGGGCCGCCGTGCAAAAACCGGAGCGGATCCGGCCCGCGGAACGGGCCGCCGCGCAAAAACCGGAGCGGATCGGGGCCGCCGCGCAAAAACCGGAGCGGATCCGGCCCGCGGAACGGGCCGCCACGCAAAAACCGGAGCGGATCGGGGCCGCCGCGCAAAAACCGGAGCAGATCCGGCCCGCGGAACGGGCCGCCGCGCAAAAACTAGACAGGATCGGGGCCGCCGTGCAAAAACCGGAGCGGATCCGGCCCGCGGAACGGGCTGCCACACAAAAACCGGAGCAGATCGGGGCCGCCGCGCAAAAACCGGAGCGGATCCGGCCCGCGGAACGGGCCGCCGCGCAAAAACCGGACCGGATCGGGGCCACCGCGCAAAAAACCGGACCGGCTCCGGCCCGCGGAATGGGCCGCCGCGCAAAAACCGGAGCGGATCGGGGCCGCCGCGCAAAAACCGGACCGGATCCGGCCCGCGGAACGGGCCGCCGCGCAAAAACCAGAGTGGATCGGGGCCGCCGCGCAAAAACCGGACCGGATCCGGCCCGCGGAACGGGCCGCCGCGCAAAAACCGGAGCGGATCGGGGCCGCCGCGCAAAAACCGGACCGGATCCAGCCCGCGGAACGGGCCGCCGCGGAAAAACCAGAGCGGATCAGGGCCGCCGCGCAAAAACCGGAGTGGATCGGGGCCGCCGCGCAAAAACCGGACCAGCTCGGGGCCGCCGCGCAAAAAGCGGAGCGGATCCGGCCCGCGGAACGGGCCGCCGCGCAAAAACCGGACCGGCTCGGGGCCACCGCGCAAAAACCGGACCGGATCCGGCCCGCGGAACGGGCCGCCGCGCAAAAACCGGACCGGATCCGGCCCGCGGAACGGGCCGCCGTGCAAAAACCGGAGCGGATCCGGCCCGCGGAACGGGCCGCCGCGCAAAAACCGGAGCGGATCGGGGCCGCCGCGCAAAAACCGGAGCGGATCCGGCCCGCGGAACGGGCCGCCACGCAAAAACCGGAGCGGATCGGGGCCGCCGCGCAAAAACCGGAGCAGATCCGGCCCGCGGAACGGGCCGCCGCGCAAAAACTAGACAGGATTGGGGCCGCCGTGCAAAAACCGGACCGGCTCCGGCCCGCGGAACGGGCTGCCACACAAAAACCGGAGCGGATCGGGGCCGCCGCGCAAAAACCGGAGCGGATCCGGCCCGCGGAACGGGCCGCCGCGCAAAAACCGGACCGGATCGGGGCCACCGCGCAAAAACCGGAGCGGATCCGGCCCGCGGAACGGGCCGCCGCGCAAAAACCGGAGCGGATCGGGGCCGCCGCGCAAAAACCGGAGCGGATCCGGCCCGCGGAACGGGCCGCCGCGCAAAAACCAGAGTGGATCGGGGCCGCCGCGCAAAAACCGGACCGGATCCGGCCCGCGGAACGGGCCGCCGCGCAAAAACCGGAGCGGATCGGGGCCGCCGCGCAAAAACCGGAGCGGATCCGGCCCGCAGAACGGGCCGCCGCGCAAAAACCGGAGCGGATCGTGGCCGCCGCGCAAAAACCGGACCGGATCCAGCCCGCGGAACGGGCCGCCGCGGAAAAACCAGAGCGGATCAGGGCCGCCGCGCAAAAACCGGAGCGGATCCGGCCCGCGGAACGGGCCGCCGCGCAAAAACCGGAGCGGATCGGGGCCGCCGCGCAAAAACCAGAGCGGATCCGGCCCGCGGAACGGGCCGCCGCGCAAAAACCGGAGCGGCTCGGGGCCACTGCGCAAAAACCGGACCGGATCCGGCCCGCGGAACGGGCTGCCGCGCAAAAACCGGACCGGCTCTGGGCCGCCGCGCAAAAACCGGACCGGATCCGGCCCGCGGAACGGGCCGCCGCGCAAAAACCGGAGCGGATCGGGGCCGCCGTGCAAAAACCGGAGCGGATCCGGCCCGCGGAACGGGCCACGGCGCAAAAACCGGACTGGATGCGGCCCACGGAACGGGCCGCCGGGCAAAAACCGGACCGGATCGGAGCCACCGCGCAAAAACCGGAGCGGATCCGGCCCGCGGAACGGGCCGCCGCGCAAAAACCGGAGTGGATCGGGGCCGCCGCGCAAAAACCGGAGCGGATCCGGCCCGCGGAATGGGCCGCCGCGCAAAAACCGGAGCGGATCCGGCCCGCAGAACGGGCCGCCGCGCAAAAACCGGAGCGGATCGGGGCCGCCGCGCAAAAACCGGACCGGATCCGGCCCGCGGAACGGGCCGCGGCGCAAAAACCGGACCGGATCGGGGCCGCCGCGCAAAAACCGGACTGGATGCGGCCCGCGGAACGGGCCACCGCGCAAAAACCGGAGCGGATCGGAGCCACCGCGCAAAAACCGGAGCGGATCCGGCCCGCGGAACGGGCCGCCGCGCAAAAACCGGAGCGGATCGGGGCCGCCGCGCAAAAACCGGAGCGGATCCGGCCCGCGGAACGGGCCGCCGCACAAAAACCAGAGTGGATCGGGGCCGCCGCGCAAAAACCGGAGCGGATCCGGCCCGCGGAACGGGCCGCCGCGCAAAAACCGGAGCGGATCAGGGCCGCCGCGCAAAAACCGGAGCGGATCCGGCCCGCGGAACGGGCCACCGCGCAAAAATCGGACCGGATCGGGGCCGCCGCGCAAAAACCGGAGCGGATGCGGCCCGCGGAACGGGCCGCCGCGCAAAAACCGGACCGGCTCGGGGCCACCGCGCAAAAACCGGAGCGGATTGGGTCCGCCGAGCAAAAACCGGAGCGGATCCGGCCCGCGGAACGGGCCGCCGCGCAAAAACCGGACCGTATCAGGGCCGCCGCGCAAAAACCGGAGCGGATCCGGCCCGCGGAACGGGCCGCCGCACAAAAACCGGACCGGCTTGGGGCCGCCGCGCAAAAACCGGATCGGATCCGGCCCGCGGAACGGGCCACCGCGCAAAAACCGGACCGGCTCGTGGCCGCCGCGCAAAAACCGGACCGGCTCCGGCCCGCGGAACGGGCCGCCGCGCAAAAACCGGACCGGATCGGGGCCGCCGTGCAAACACCGGACCGTCTCCGGCCCGCGGAACGGGCCGCCGCACAAAAACCGGAGCGGATCGGGGCCGCCGCGCAAAAACCGGACCGGATCCGGCCCGCGGAACGGGCCGCCGCGCAAAAACCGGAGCGGAACGGGCCGCCGCGCAAAAACCGGACCGTATCGGGGCCGCCGTGCAAAAACCGGACCGGCTCCGGCCCGCGGAACGGGCTGCCGCACAAAAACCGTACGGGATCGGGGCCGCCGCGCAAAAACCGGACCAGATCCGGCCCGCGGAACGGGCCGCCGCGCAAAAATCGGACCGGATCGGGGCCGCCGCGCAAAAACCGGACCGGATGCGGCCCGCGGAACGGGCCGCTGCGCAAATATCGGACCGGATCGGAGCCACCGCGCAAAAACCGGAGCGGATCCGGCCCGCGGAACGGGCCGCCGCGCAAAAACCGGACAGGATCGGGGCCGCCGCGCAAAAACCGGAGCGGATCCGGCCCGCGGAACGGGCCGCCGCGCAAAAACCGGACCGGCTCGGGGCCACCGCGCAAAAACCGGAGCGGATCCGGCCCGCGGAACGGGCCGCCGCGCAAAAACCGGAGCGGATCGGGGCCGCCGCGCAAAAACCGGACCGGATCCGGCCCGCGGAACGGGCCGCCGCGCAAAAACCGTACGGGATCGGAGCCACCGCGCAAAAACCGGAGCGGATGCGGCCCGCGGAACGGGCCGCGGCACAAAAACCGGAGCGGATCGGGGCCGCCGCGCAAAAACCGGAGCGGATCCGGCCCGCGGAACGGGCCGCCGCGCAAAAACCGGACCGGATCGGAGCCACCGCGCAAAAACCGGAGCGGATGCGGCCCGCGGAACGGGCCGCCGCGCAAAAACCGGAGCGGATCCGGCCCGCGGAACGGGCCGCCGCGCAAAATCCGGAGCGGATCTGGGCTGCCGCGCAAAAACCGGACTGGATCCGGCCCGCGGAACTGGCTACCGCGCAAAAACCGGAGCGGATCCGGCCCGTGGAACGGGCCGCCGCGCAAAAACCGGACCGGCTCGGGGCCACCGCGCAAAAACAGGAGCGGATGCGGCCCGCGGAACGGGCCGCCACGCAAAAACCGGACCGGCTCGGTGCCGCCGCGCAAAAACCGGACCGGATCCGGCCCGCGGAACGGGCCGCCGCGCAAAAACCGGAGCGGATCGGGGCCGCCGCGCAAAAACCGGAGCGGATCGGGGCCGCCGCGCAAAAACCGGACCGGATTCGGCCCGCGGAACGGGCCGCCGCGGAAAAACCAGAGCGGATCGGGGCCGCCGCGCAAAAACCGGAGCGGATCTGGCCCGCGGAACGGGCCGCCGCGCAAAAACCGGACCAGCTCGGGGCCGCCGCGCAAAAACCGGAGCGGATCCGGCCCGCGGAACGGGCCGCCGCGCAAAAACCGGAGCGGCTCGGGGCCGCCGCGCAAAAACCGGACCGGATCCGGCCCGCGGAACGGGCCGCCGCGCAAAAACCGGACCGGATCGGGGCCACCGCGCAAAAACCGGAGCAGATCCGGCCCGCGGAACGGGCTGCCGCGCAAAAACCGGAGCGGCTCGGGGCCGCCGCGCAAAAACCGGAGCGGATCCGGCCCGCGGAACGGGCCGCCGCGCAAAAACCGGAGCGGATCGGGGCCGCCGTGCAAAAACCGGACCGGCTCCGGCCCGCGGAACGGGCTGCCGCACAAAAACCGGAGCGGATCGGGGCCGCCGCGCAAAAACCGGAGCGGATCCGGCCCGCGGAACGGGACGCCGCGCAAAAACCGGAGCGGATCGGGGCCGCCGCGCAAAAACCGGACCGGATCCGGCCCGCGGAACGGGCCGCCGCGCAAAAACCGGACAGGATCGGGGCCGCCGCGCAAAAACCGGAGTGGATCCGGCCCGCGGAACGGGCCGCGGCGCAAAAACCGGACTGGATGCGGCCCACGGAACGGGCCGCCGGGCAAAAACCGGACCGGATCGGAGCCACCGCGCAAAAACCGGAGCGGATCCGGCCCGCGGAACGGGCCGCCGCGCAAAAACCGGAGTGGATCGGGGCCGCCGCGCAAAAACCGGAGCGGATCCGGCCGCGGAATGGGCCGCCGCGCAAAAACCGGAGCGGATCCGGCCCGCAGAACGGGCCGCCGCGCAAAAACCGGACCGGATTGGGGCCGCCGCGCAAAAACCGGAGCGGATCCAGCCCGCGGAACGGGCCGCCGCGGAAAAACCAGACCGGATCGGGGCCGCCGTGCAAAAACCGGACCGGATCCGGCCCGCGGAACGGGCCGCCGCGCAAAAACCGGAGCGGATCGGGGCCGCCGCGCAAAAACCGGAGCGGATCCGGCCCGCGGAACGGGTCGCCGCGCAAAAACCGGAGCGGCTCGGGGCCGCCGTGCAAAAACCGGACGGCTCCGGCCCGCGGAACGGGCTGCCGCACAAAAACCGGAATGGATCGGGGCCGCCGCGCAAAAACCGGAGCGGATCCGGCCCGCGGAACGGGGCCGCCGCGCAAAAACCGGAGCGGATCGGGGCCACCGCGCAAAAACCGGAGCGGATCCGGCCCGCGGAAAGGGCCGCGGCACAAAAACCGGACCGGCTCGGGGCCGCCGCGCAAAAACCGGAGCAGATCCGGCCCGCGGAACGGGCCGCCGCGCAAAAACCAGACAGGCTCGGGGCCGCCGCGCAAAAAATGGACCGGATCCGGCCCGCGGAACGGGCCGCCGCGCAAAAACCGGAGCGGATCGGGGCCGCCGCGCAAAAACCGGAGCGGATCGGGGCCGCCGCGCAAAAACCGGACCGGATTCGGCCCGCGGAACGGGCCGCCGCGGAAAAACCAGAGCGGATCGGGGCCGCCGCGCAAAAACCGGAGCGGATCCGGCCCGCGGAACGGGCCGCCGCGCAAAAACCGGACCAGCTCGGGGCCGCCGCGCAAAAACCGGATCGGATCCGGCCCGCGGAACGGGCCGCCGCGCAAAAACCGGAGCGGCTCGGGGCCGCCGCGCAAAAACCGGACCGGATCCGGCCCGCGGAACGGGCCGCCGCGCAAAAACCGGACCGGATCGGGGCCACCGCGCAAAAACCGGAGCAGATCCGGCCCGCGGAACGGGCTGCCGCGCAAAAACCGGACCGGCTCGGGGCCGCCGCGCAAAAACCGGAGCGGATCCGGCCCGCGGAACGGGCCGCCGCGCAAAAACCGGAGCGGATCGGGGCCGCCGTGCAAAAACCGGACCGGCTCCGGCCCGCGGAACGGGCTGCCGCACAAAAACCGGAGCGGATCGGGGCCGCCGCGCAAAAACCGGAGCGGATCCGGCCCGCGGAACGGGACGCCGCGCAAAAACCGGAGCGGATCGGGGCCGCCGCGCAAAAACCGGAGCGGATCCGGCCCGCGGAACGGGCCGCCGCGCAAAAACCGGACAGGATCGGGGCCGCCGCGCAAAAACCGGAGCGGATCCGGCCCGCGGAACGGGCCGCGGCGCAAAAACCGGACTGGATGCGGCCCACGGAACGGGCCGCCGGGCAAAAACCGGACCGGATCGGAGCCACCGCGCAAAAACCGGAGCGGATCCGGCCCGCGGAACGGGCCGCCGCGCAAAAACCGGAGTGGATCGGGGCCGCCGCGCAAAAACCGGAGCGGATCCGGCCCGCGGAATGGGCCGCCGCGCAAAAACCGGAGCGGATCCGGCCCGCAGAACGGGCCGCCGCGCAAAAACCGGACCGGCTCGGGGCCGCCGCGCAAAAACCGGAGCGGATCCAGCCCGCGGAACGGGCCGCCGCGGAAAAACCAGACCGGATCGGGGCCGCCGTGCAAAAACCGGAGCGGATCCGGCCCGCGGAACGGGCCACCGCGCAAAAACCGGAGCGGATCGGGGCCGCCGCGCAAAAACCGGAGCGGATCCGGCCCGCGGAACGGGTCGCCGCGCAAAAACCGGAGCGGCTCGGGGCCGCCGTGCAAAAACCGGACGGCTCCGGCCCGCGGAACGGGCTGCCGCACAAAAACCGGAATGGATCGGGGCCGCCGCGCAAAAACCGGAGCGGATCCGGCTCGCGGAACGGGCCGCCGCGCAAAAACCGGAGCGGATCGGGGCCACCGCGCAAAAACCGGAGCGGATCCGGCCCGCGGAAAGGGCCGCGGCACAAAAACCGGACCGGCTCGGGGCCGCCGCGCAAAAACCGGAGCAGATCCAGCCCGCGGAACGGGCCGCTGCGCAAAAACCAGACAGGCTCGGGGCCGCCGCGCAAAAAATGGACCGGCTCCGGCCCGCGGAACGGGCCGCCGCGCAAAAACCGGAGCGGATCGGAGCCACCGCGCAAAAACCGGAGCGGATGCCGCCCGCGGAACGGGCCGCCGCGCAAAAACCAGAGTGGATCGGGGCCGCCGCGCAAAAACCGGACCGGATCCGGCCCGCGGAACGGGCCGCCGCGCAAAAACCGGAGCGGATCGGGGCCGCCGCGCAAAAACCGGACCGGATCCGGCCCGCGGAACGGGCCGCCGTGCAAAAAGCGGAGCGGATCCGGCCCGCGGAACGGGCCGCCGCGCAAAAACCGGACCGTATCGGGGCCGCCGCGCAAAAACCGGAGCGGATCCGGCCCGCGGAACGGGCCGCCACGCAAAAACCGGAGCGGATCGGGGCCGCCGCGCAAAAACCGGAGCAGATCCGGCCCGCGGAACGGGCCGCCGCGCAAAAACTGGACAGGATCGGGGCCGCCGTGCAAAAACCGGACCGGCTCCGGCCCGCGGAACGGGCTGCCACACAAAAACCGGAGCGGATCGGGGCCGCCGCGCAAAAACCGGAGCGGATCCGGCCCGCGGAACGGGCCGCCGCGCAAAAACCGGAGCGGATCGGGGCCACCGCGCAAAAACCGGACCGGATCCGGCCCGCGGAACGGGCCGCCGCGCAAAAACCGGACCGGATCGGGGCCGCCGCGCAAAAACCGGACCGGATCCGGCCCGCGGAACGGGCCGCGGCACAAAAACCGGAGCGGATCGGGGCCGCCGCGCAAAAACCGGAGCGGATCCGGCCCGCGGAACGGGCCGCCGCGCAAAAACCAGAGTGGATCGGGGCCGCCGCGCAAAAACCGGACCGGATGCGGCCCGCGGAACGGGCCGCCGCGCAAAAACCGGAGCGGATCCGGCCCGCGGAACGGGCCGCCGCGCAAAATCCGGACCGGATCGGGGCTGCCGCGCAAAAACCGGACTGGATCCGGCCCGCGGAACTGGCCACCGCGCAAAAACCGGAGCGGATCCGGCCCGTGGAACGGGCCGCCGCGCAAAAACCGGACCGGCTCGGGGCCACCGCGCAAAAACAGGAGCGGATGCGGCCCGCGGAACGGGCCGCCGCGCAAAAACCGGACCGGATCGGGGCCGCCACGCAAAAACCGGAGCAGATCCGGCCCGCGGAACGGGCCGCCGCGCAAAAACCAGACAGGCTCGGGGCCGCCGCGCAAAAAATGGACCGGCTCCGGACCGCGGAACGGGCCGCCGCGCAAAAACCGGACCGGCTCTGTGCCGCTGCGCAAAAACCGGAGCGGATCCGGCCCGCGGAACGGGCCGCCGCGCAAAAACCGGAGCGGATCGGGGCCGCCGCGCAAAAACCGGAGCGGATCCGGCCCGCAGAACGGGCCGCCGCGCAAAAACCGGAGCGGATCGGGGCCGCCGCGCAAAAACCGGACCGGATTCAGCCCGCGGAACGGGCCGCCGCGGAAAAACCGGAGCGGATCGGGGCCGCCGCGCAAAAACCGGAGCGGATCCGGCCCGCGGAACGGGCCGCCGCGCAAAAACCGGACCAGCTCGGGGCCGCCGCGCAAAAACCGGAGCGGTTCCGGCCCGCGGAACGGGCCGCCGCGCAAAAACCGGAGCGGCTCGGGGCCGCCGCGCAAAAACCGGAGCGGCTCCGGCCCGCGGAACGGGCCGCCGCGCAAAAACCGGAGCGGATCGGGGCCACCGCGCAAAAACCGGAGCGGATCCGGCCCGCGGAACGGGCTGCCGCGCAAAAACCGGACCGGCTCGGGGCCGCCGCGCAAAAACCGGAGCGGATCCGGCCCGCGGAACGGGCCGCCGCGCAAAAACCGGAGCGGATCGGGGCCGCCGTGCAAAAACCGGACCGGCTCCGGCCCGCGGAACGGGCTGCCGCACAAAAACCGGAGCGGATCGGGGCCGCCGCGCAAAAACCGGAGCGGATCCGGCCCGCGGAACGGGCCGCCGCGCAAAAACCGGAGCGGATCGGGGCCGCCGCGCAAAAACCGGAGCGGATCCGGCCCGCGGAACGGGCCGCCGCGCAAAAACCAGACAGGATCGGGGCCGCCGCGCAAAAACCGGAGCGGATCCGGCCCGCGGAACGGGCCGCGGCGCAAAAACCGGACTGGATGCGGCCCACGGAACGGGCCGCCGGGCAAAAACCGGACCGGATCGGAGCCACCGCGCAAAAACCGGAGCGGATCCGGCCCGCGGAACGGGCTCCGCGGAAAAACCAGACCGGATCGGGGCCGCCGTGCAAAAACCGGAGCGGATCCGGCCCGCGGAACGGGCCGCCGCGCAAAAACCGGATCGGATCCGGCCCGCGGAACGGGTCGCCGCGCAAAAACCGGAGCGGCTCGGGGCCGCCGTGCAAAAACCGAACCGGCTCCGGCCCGCGGAACGGGCTGCCGCACAAAAACCGGAATGGATCGGGGCCGCCGCGCAAAAACCGGAGCGGATCCGGCCCGCGGAACGGGCCGCCGCGCAAAAACCGGAGCGGATCGGGGCCGCCGCGCAAAAACCGGAGCGGATCCGGCCCGCGGAAAGGGCCGCGGCACAAAAACCGGACCGGCTCGGGGCCGCCGCGCAAAAACCGGAGCAGATCCGGCCCGCGGAACGGGCCGCCGCGCAAAAACCAGACAGGCTCGGGGCCGCCGCGCAAAAACCGGAGCGGCTCCGGCCCGCGGAACGGGCCGCCGCGCAAAAACCGGACCGGATCGGAGCCACCGCGCAAAAACCGGAGCGGATGCCGCCCGCGGAACCGGCCGCCGCGCAAAAATCGGACAGGATCGGGGCCGCCGCCCAAAAAGCGGAGCGGATGCGGCCCGCGGAACGGGCCGCGGCGCAAAAACCGGACCGTATCGGGGCCGCCGCGCAAAAACCGGAGCGGATCCGGCCCGCGGAACGGGCCGCCACGCAAAAACCGGAGCGGATCGGGGCCGCCGCGCAAAAACCGGAGCAGATCCGGCCCCCTGAACGGGCCGCTGCGCAAAAACCGGAGCGGATCGGGGCCGCCGCGCAAAAACCGGAGCGGATCCGGCCCGCGGAACGGGCTGCCGCACAAAAACCGGAGCGGATCGGGGCCGCCGCGCAAAAACCGGAGCGGATCCGGCCCGCGGAACGGGCCGCCGCGCAAAAAACCGGACCGGATCGGAGCCACCGCGCAAAAACCGGAGCGGATCCGGCCCGCGGAACGGGCCGCCGCGCAAAAACCGGAGCGGATCGGGGCCGCCGCGCAAAAACCGGAGCGGATCCGGCCCGCGGAACGGGCCGCGGCGCAAAAACCGGACCGGATCGGGGCCGCCGCGCAAAAACCGGACTGGATGCGGCCCGCGGAACGGGCCACCGCGCAAAAACCGGAGCGGATCGGAGCCACCGCGCAAAAACCGGAGCGGATCCGGCCCGCGGAACGGGCCGCCGCGCAAAAACCGGAGCGGATCGGGGCCGCCGCGCAAAAACCGGAGCGGATCCGGCCCGCGGAACGGGCCGCCGCACAAAAACCAGAGTGGATCGGGGCCGCCGCGCAAAAACCGGAGCGGATCCGGCCCGCGGAACGGGCCGCCGCGCAAAAACCGGAGCGGATCAGGGCCGCCGCGCAAAAACCGGAGCGGATCCGGCCCGCGGAACGGGCCACCGCGCAAAAATCGGACCGGATCGGGGCCGCCGCGCAAAAACCGGAGCGGATCCGGCCCGCGGAACGGGCCGCCGCGCAAAAACCGGACCGGCTCGGGGCCGCCGCGCAAAAACCGGAGCGGATCCGGCCCGCGGAACGGGCCGCCGCACAAAAACCGGACCGGCTTGGGGCCGCCGCGCAAAAACCGGATCGGATCCGGCCCGCGGAACGGGCCACCGCGCAAAAACCGGACCGGCTCGTGGCCGCCGCGCAAAAACCGGACCGGCTCCGGCCCGCGGAACGGGCCGCCGCGCAAAAACCGGACCGGATCGGGGCCGCCGTGCAAACACCGGACCGTCTCCGGCCCGCGGAACGGGCCGCCGCACAAAAACCGGAGCGGATCGGGGCCGCCGCGCAAAAACCGGACCGGATCCGGCCCGCGGAACGGGCCGCCGCGCAAAAACCGGAGCGGAACGGGCCGCCGCGCAAAAACCGGACCGTATCGGGGCCGCCGTGCAAAAACCGGACCGGCTCCGGCCCGCGGAACGGGCTGCCGCACAAAAACCGTACGGGATCGGGGCCGCCGCGCAAAAACCGGACCAGATCCGGCCCGCGGAACGGGCCGCCGCGCAAAAATCGGACCGGATCGGGGCCGCCGCGCAAAAACCGGACCGGATGCGGCCCGCGGAACGGGCCGCTGCGCAAATATCGGACCGGATCGGAGCCACCGCGCAAAAACCGGAGCGGATCCGGCCCGCGGAACGGGCCGCCGCGCAAAAACCGGACAGGATCGGGGCCGCCGCGCAAAAACCGGAGCGGATCCGGCCCGCGGAACGGGCCGCCGCACAAAAACCGGACCGGCTCGGGGCCGCCGCGCAAAAACCGGAGCGGATCCGGCCCGCGGAACGGGCCGCCGCGCAAAAACCGGAGCGGATCGGGGCCGCCGCGCAAAAACCGGACCGGATCCGGCCCGCGGAACGGGCCGCCGCGCAAAAACCGTACGGGATCGGAGCCACCGCGCAAAAACCGGAGCGGATGCGGCCCGCGGAACGGGCCGCCGCGCAAAAACCGGACCGGATCCGGTCCGCGGAACGGGCCGCGGCACAAAAACCGGAGCGGATCGGGGCCGCCGCGCAAAAACCGGAGCGGATCCGGCCCGCGGAACGGGCCGCCGCGCAAAAACCGGACCGGATCGGAGCCACCGCGCAAAAACCGGAGCGGATGCGGCCCGCGGAACGGGCCGCCGCGCAAAAACCGGAGCGGATCCGGCCCGCGGAACGGGCCGCCGCGCAAAATCCGGACCGGATCTGGGCTGCCGCGCAAAAACCGGACTGGATCCGGCCCGCGGAACTGGCTACCGCGCAAAAACCGGAGCGGATCCGGCCCGTGGAACGGGCCGCCGCGCAAAAACCGGACCGGCTCGGGGCCACCGCGCAAAAACAGGAGCGGATGCGGCCCGCGGAACGGGCCGCCACGCAAAAACCGGACCGGCTCGGTGCCGCCGCGCAAAAACCGGACCGGATCCGGCCCGCGGAACGGGCCGCCGCGCAAAAACCGGAGCGGATCGGGGCCGCCGCGCAAAAACCGGAGCGGATCGGGGCCGCCGCGCAAAAACCGGACCGGATTCGGCCCGCGGAACGGGCCGCCGCGGAAAAACCAGAGCGGATCGGGGCCGCCGCGCAAAAACCGGAGCGGATCTGGCCCGCGGAACGGGCCGCCGCGCAAAAACCGGACCAGCTCGGGGCCGCCGCGCAAAAACCGGAGCGGATCCGGCCCGCGGAACGGGCCGCCGCGCAAAAACCGGAGCGGCTCGGGGCCGCCGCGCAAAAACCGGACCGGATCCGGCCCGCGGAATGGGCCGCCGCGCAAAAACCGGACCGGATCGGGGCCACCGCGCAAAAACCGGAGCAGATCCGGCCCGCGGAACGGGCTGCCGCGCAAAAACCGGAGCGGCTCGGGGCCGCCGCGCAAAAACCGGAGCGGATCCGGCCCGCGGAACGGGCCGCCGCGCAAAAACCGGAGCGGATCGGGGCCGCCGTGCAAAAACCGGACCGGCTCCGGCCCGCGGAACGGGCTGCCGCACAAAAACCGGAGCGGATCGGGGCCGCCGCGCAAAAACCGGAGCGGATCCGGCCCGCGGAACGGGACGCCGCGCAAAAACCGGAGCGGATCGGGGCCGCCGCGCAAAAACCGGACCGGATCCGGCCCGCGGAACGGGCCGCCGCGCAAAAACCGGACAGGATCGGGGCCGCCGCGCAAAAACCGGAGCGGATCCGGCCCGCGGAACGGGCCGCGGCGCAAAAACCGGACTGGATGCGGCCCACGGAACGGGCCGCCGGGCAAAAACCGGACCGGATCGGAGCCACCGCGCAAAAACCGGAGCGGATCCGGCCCGCGGAACGGGCCGCCGCGCAAAAACCGGAGTGGATCGGGGCCGCCGCGCAAAAACCGGAGCGGATCCGGCCCGCGGAATGGGCCGCCGCGCAAAAACCGGAGCGGATCCGGCCCGCGGAATGGGCCGCCGCGCAAAAACCGGAGCGGATCCGGCCCGCGGAAAGGGCCGCGGCACAAAAACCGGACCGGCTCGGGGCCGCCGCGCAAAAACCGGAGCAGATCCGGCCCGCGGAACGGGCCGCTGCGCAAAAACCAGACAGGCTCGGGGCCGCCGCGCAAAAAATGGACCGGCTCCGGCCCGCGGAACGGGCCGCCGCGCAAAAACCGGACCGGATCGGAGCCACCGCGCAAAAACCGGAGCGGATGCCGCCCGCGGAACGGGCCGCCGCGCAAAAACCAGAGTGGATCGGGGCCGCCGCGCAAAAACCGGACCGGATCCGGCCCGCGGAACGGGCCGCCGCGCAAAAACCGGACCGGATCGGGGCCGCCGCGCAAAAAGCGGAGCGGATCCGGCCCGCAGAACGGGCCGCCGCGCAAAAACCGGAGCGGATCGGGGCCGCCGCGCAAAAACCGGACCGGATCCGGCCCGCGGAACGGGCCGCCGTGCAAAAAGCGGAGCGGATCCGGCCCGCGGAACGGGCCGCCGCGCAAAAACCGGACCGTATCGGGGCCGCCGCGCAAAAACCGGAGCGGATCCGGCCCGCGGAACGGGCCGCCACGCAAAAACCGGAGCGGCTCGGGGCCGCCGCGCAAAAACCGGAGCAGATCCGGCCCGCGGAACGGGCCGCCGCGCAAAAACTGGACAGGATCGGGGCCGCCGTGCAAAAACCGGACCGGCTCCGGCCCGCGGAACGGGCTGCCACACAAAAACCGGAGCGGATCGGGGCCGCCGCGCAAAAACCGGAGCGGATCCGGCCCGCGGAACGGGCCGCCGCGCAAAAACCGGAGCGTATCGGGGCCACCGCGCAAAAACCGGAGCGGATCCGGCCCGCGGAACGGGCCGCCGCGCAAAAACCGGACCGGATCGGGGCCGCCGCGCAAAAACCGGAGCGGATCCGGCCCGCGGAACGGGCCGCGGCACAAAAACCGGAGCGGATCGGGGCCGCCGCGCAAAAACCGGACCGGATCCGGCCCGCGGAACGGGCCGCCGCGCAAAAACCAGAGTGGATCGGGGCCGCCGCGCAAAAACCGGACCGGATGCGGCCCGCGGAACGGGCCGCCGCGCAAAAACCGGAGCGGATCCGGCCCGCGGAAGGGGCCGCCGCGCAAAATCCGGACCGGATCGGGGCTGCCGCGCAAAAACCGGACTGGATCCGGCCCGCGGAACTGGCCACCGCGCAAAAACCGGAGCGGATCCGGCCCGTGGAACGGGCCGCCGCGCAAAAACCGGACCGGCTCGGGGCCACCGCGCAAAAACAGGAGCGGATGCGGCCCGCGGAACGGGCCGCCGCGCAAAAACCGGACCGGATCGGGGCCGCCACGCAAAAACCGGAGCAGATCCGGCCCGCGGAACGGGCCGCCGCGCAAAAACCAGACAGGCTCGGGGCCGCCGCGCAAAAAATGGACCGGCTCCGGACCGCGGAACGGGCCGCCGCGCAAAAACCGGACCGGCTCTGTGCCGCTGCGCAAAAACCGGAGCGGATCCGGCCCGCGGAACGGGCCGCCGCGCAAAAACCGGAGCGGATCGGGGCCGCCGCGCAAAAACCGGAGCGGATCCGGCCCGCAGAACGGGCCGCCGCGCAAAAACCGGAGCGGATCGGGGCCGCCGCGCAAAAACCGGACCGGATTCAGCCCGCGGAACGGGCCGCCGCGGAAAAACCGGAGCGGATCGGGGCCGCCGCGCAAAAACCGGAGCGGATCCGGCCCGCGGAACGGGCCGCCGCGCAAAAACCGGACCAGCTCGGGGCCGCCGCGCAAAAACCGGAGCGGTTCCGGCCCGCGGAACGGGCCGCCGCGCAAAAACCGGAGCGGCTCGGGGCCGCCGCGCAAAAACCGGAGCGGCTCCGGCCCGCGGAACGGGCCGCCGCGCAAAAACCGGAGCGGATCGGGGCCACCGCGCAAAAACCGGAGCGGATCCGGCCCGCGGAACGGGCTGCCGCGCAAAAACCGGACCGGCTCGGGGCCGCCGCGCAAAAACCGGAGCGGATCCGGCCCGCGGAACGGGCCGCCGCGCAAAAACCGGAGCGGATCGGGGCCGCCGTGCAAAAACCGGACCGGCTCCGGCCCGCGGAACGGGCTGCCGCACAAAAACCGGAGCGGATCGGGGCCGCCGCGCAAAAACCGGAGCGGATCCGGCCCGCGGAACGGGCCGCCGCGCAAAAACCGGAGCGGATCGGGGCCGCCGCGCAAAAACCGGAGCGGATCCGGCCCGCGGAACGGGCCGCCGCGCAAAAACCAGACAGGATCGGGGCCGCCGCGCAAAAACCGGAGCGGATCCGGCCCGCGGAACGGGCCGCGGCGCAAAAACCGGACTGGATGCGGCCCACGGAACGGGCCGCCGGGCAAAAACCGGACCGGATCGGAGCCACCGCGCAAAAACCGGAGCGGATCCGGCCCGCGGAACGGGCCGCCGCGCAAAAACCGGAGTGGATCGGGGCCGCCGCGCAAAAACCGGAGCGGATCCGGCCCGCGGAATGGGCCGCCGCGCAAAAACCGGAGTGGATCCGGCCCGCAGAACAGGCCGCCGCGCAAAAACCGGAGCGGATCCGGCCCGCGGAAAGGGCCGCGGCACAAAAACCGGACCGGCTCGGGGCCGCCGCGCAAAAACCGGAGCAGATCCGGCCCGCGGAACGGGCCGCTGCGCAAAAACCAGACAGGCTCGGGGCCGCCGCGCAAAAAATGGACCGGCTCCGGCCCGCGGAACGGGCCGCCGCGCAAAAACCGGACCGGATCGGAGCCACCGCGCAAAAACCGGAGCGGATGCCGCCCGCGGAACGGGCCGCCGCGCAAAAACCAGAGTGGATCGGGGCCGCCGCGCAAAAACCGGACCGGATCCGGCCCGCGGAACGGGCCGCCGCGCAAAAACCGGACCGGATCGGGGCCGCCGCGCAAAAAGCGGAGCGGATCCGGCCCGCAGAACGGGCCGCCGCGCAAAAACCGGAGCGGATCGGGGCCGCCGCGCAAAAACCGGACCGGATCCGGCCCGCGGAACGGGCCGCCGTGCAAAAAGCGGAGCGGATCCGGCCCGCGGAACGGGCCGCCGCGCAAAAACCGGACCGTATCGGGGCCGCCGCGCAAAAACCGGAGCGGATCCGGCCCGCGGAACGGGCCGCCACGCAAAAACCGGAGCGGATCGGGGCCGCCGCGCAAAAACCGGAGCAGATCCGGCCCGCGGAACGGGCCGCCGCGCAAAAACTGGACAGGATCGGGGCCGCTGTGCAAAAACCGGACCGGCTCCGGCCCGCGGAACGGGCTGCCACACAAAAACCGGAGCGGATCGGGGCCGCCGCGCAAAAACCGGAGCGGATCCGGCCCGCGGAACGGGCCGCCGCGCAAAAACCGGAGCGTATCGGGGCCACCGCGCAAAAACCGGAGCGGATCCGGCCCGCGGAACGGGCCGCCGCGCAAAAACCGGACCGGATCGGGGCCGCCGCGCAAAAACCGGAGCGGATCCGGCCCGCGGAACGGGCCGCGGCACAAAAACCGGAGCGGATCGGGGCCGCCGCGCAAAAACCGGACCGGATCCGGCCCGCGGAACGGGCCGCCGCGCAAAAACCAGAGTGGATCGGGGCCGCCGCGCAAAAACCGGACCGGATGCGGCCCGCGGAACGGGCCGCCGCGCAAAAACCGGAGCGGATCCGGCCCGCGGAAGGGGCCGCCGCGCAAAATCCGGACCGGATCGGGGCTGCCGCGCAAAAACCGGACTGGATCCGGCCCGCGGAACTGGCCACCGCGCAAAAACCGGAGCGGATCCGGCCCGTGCAACGGGCCGCCGCGCAAAAACCGGACCGGCTCGGGGCCACCGCGCAAAAACAGGAGCGGATGCGGCCCGCGGAACGGGCCGCCGCGCAAAAACCGGAGCGGATCGGGGCCGCCACGCAAAAACCGGAGCAGATCCGGCCCGCGGAACGGGCCGCCGCGCAAAAACCAGACAGGCTCGGGGCCGCCGCGCAAAAAATGGACCGGCTCCGGACCGCGGAACGGGCCGCCGCGCAAAAACCGGACCGGCTCTGTGCCGCTGCGCAAAAACCGGAGCGGATCCGGCCCGCGGAACGGGCCGCCGCACAAAAACCGGAGCGGATCGGGGCCGCCGCGCAAAAACCGGAGCGGATCCGGCCCGCAGAACGGGCCGCCGCGCAAAAACCGGAGCGGATCGGGGCCGCCGCGCAAAAACCGGACCGGATTCAGCCCGCGGAACGGGCCGCCGCGGAAAAACCGGAGCGGATCGGGGCCGCCGCGCAAAAACCGGAGCGGATCCGGCCCGCGGAACGGGCCGCCGCGCAAAAACCGGACAGGATCGGGGCCGCCGCGCAAAAACCGGAGCGGTTCCGGCCCGCGGAACGGGCCGCCGCGCAAAAACCGGAGCGGCTCGGGGCCGCCGCGCAAAAACCGGAGCGGATCCGGCCCGCGGAACGGGCTGCCGCGCAAAAACCGGACCGGCTCGGGGCCGCCGCGCAAAAACCGGAGCGGATCCGGCCCGCGGAACGGGCCGCCGCGCAAAAACCGGAGCGGATCGGGGCCGCCGTGCAAAAACCGGACCGGCTCCGGCCCGCGGAACGGGCTGCCGCACAAAAACCGGAGCGGATCGGGGCCGCCGCGCAAAAACCGGAGCGGATCCGGCCCGCGGAACGGGCCGCCGCGCAAAAACCGGAGCGGATCGGGGCCGCCGCGCAAAAACCGGAGCGGATCCGGCCCGCGGAACGGGCCGCCGCGCAAAAACCAGACAGGATCGGGGCCGCCGCGCAAAAACCGGAGCGGATCCGGCCCGCGGAACGGGCCGCGGCGCAAAAACCGGACTGGATGCGGCCCACGGAACGGGCCGCCGGGCAAAAACCGGACCGGATCGGAGCCACCGCGCAAAAACCGGAGCGGATCCGGCCCGCGGAACGGGCCGCCGCGCAAAAACCGGAGTGGATCGGGGCCGCCGCGCAAAAACCGGAGCGGATCCGGCCCGCGGAATGGGCCGCCGCGCAAAAACCGGAGTGGATCCGGCCCGCAGAACAGGCCGCCGCGCAAAAACCGGCCCGGATCGGGGCCGCCGCGCAAAAACCGGAGCGGATCCAGCCCGCGGAACGGGCCGCCGCGGAAAAACCAGACCGGATCGGGGCCGCCGTGCAAAAACCGGAGCGGATCCGGCCCGCGGAACGGGCCGCCGCGCAAAAACCGGATCGGATCCGGCCCGCGGAACGGGTCGCCGCGCAAAAACCGGAGCGGCTCGGGGCCGCCGTGCAAAAACCGAACCGGCTCCGGCCCGCGGAACGGGCTGCCGCACAAAAACCGGAATGGATCGGGGCCGCCGCGCAAAAACCGGAGCGGATCCGGCCCGCGGAACGGGCCGCCGCGCAAAAACCGGAGCGGATCGGGGCCGCCGCGCAAAAACCGGAGCGGATCCGGCCCGCGGAAAGGGCCGCGGCACAAAAACCGGACCGGCTCGGGGCCGCCGCGCAAAAACCGGAGCAGATCCGGCCCGCGGAACGGGCCGCCGCGCAAAAACCAGACAGGCTCGGGGCCGCCGCGCAAAAACCGGAGCGGCTCCGGCCCGCGGAACGGGCCGCCGCGCAAAAACCGGACCGGATCGGAGCCACCGCGCAAAAACCGGAGCGGATGCCGCCCGCGGAACCGGCCGCCGCGCAAAAACCGGACAGGCTCGGGGCCGCCGCCCAAAAAGCGGAGCGGATGCGGCCCGCGGAACGGGCCGCGGCGCAAAAACCGGACCGTATCGGGGCCGCCGCGCAAAAACCGGAGCGGATCCGGCCCGCGGAACGGGCCGCCACGCAAAAACCGGAGCGGATCGGGGCCGCCGCGCAAAAACCGGAGCAGATCCGGCCCCCTGAACGGGCCGCTGCGCAAAAACCGGAGCGGATCGGGGCCGCCGCGCAAAAACCGGAGCGGATCCGGCCCGCGGAACGGGCTGCCGCACAAAAACCGGAGCGGATCGGGGCCGCCGCGCAAAAACCGGAGCGGATCCGGCCCGCGGAACGGGCCGCCGCGCAAAAACCGGACCGGATCGGAGCCACCGCGCAAAAACCGGAGCGGATCCGGCCCGCGGAACGGGCCGCCGCGCAAAAACCGGAGCGGATCGGGGCCGCCGCGCAAAAACCGGAGCGGATCCGGCCCGCGGAACGGGCCGCGGCACAAAAACCGGAGCGGATCGGGGCCACCGCGCAAAAACCGGAGCGGATCCGGCCCGCGGAACGGGCCGCCGCGCAAAAACCAGAGTGGATCGGGGCCGCCGCGCAAAAACCGGAGCGGATCCGGCCCGCGGAACGGGCCGCCGCGCAAAAACCGGACCGGATCGGGGCCGCCGCGCAAAAAGCGGAGCGGATCCGGCCCGCAGAACGGGCCGCCGCGCAAAAACCGGAGCGGATCGGGGCCGCCGCGCAAAAACCGGACCGGATCCGGCCCGCGGAACGGGCCGCCGTGCAAAAAGCGGAGCGGATCCGGCCCGCGGAACGGGCCGCCGCGCAAAAACCGGACCGTATCGGGGCCGCCGCGCAAAAACCGGAGCGGATCCGGCCCGCGGAACGGGCCGCCACGCAAAAACCGGAGCGGATCGGGGCCGCCGCGCAAAAACCGGAGCAGATCCGGCCCGCGGAACGGGCCGCCGCGCAAAAACTGGACAGGATCGGGGCCGCCGTGCAAAAACCGGACCGGCTCCGGCCCGCGGAACGGGCTGCCACACAAAAACCGGAGCGGATCGGGGCCGCCGCGCAAAAACCGGAGCGGATCCGGCCCGCGGAACGGGCCGCCGCGCAAAAACCGGACCGGATCGGGGCCACCGCGCAAAAACCGGAGCGGATCCGGCCCGCGGAACGGGCCGCCGCGCAAAAACCGGACCGGATCGGGGCCGCCGCGCAAAAACCGGAGCGGATCCGGCCCGCGGAACGGGCCGCGGCACAAAAACCGGAGCGGATCGGGGCCGCCGCGCAAAAACCGGAGCGGATCCGGCCCGCGGAACGGGCCGCCGCGCAAAAACCAGAGTGGATCGGGGCCGCCGCGCAAAAACCGGACCGGATCCGGCCCGCAGAACGGGCCGCCGCGCAAAAACCGGAGCGGATCCGGCCCGCGGAACGGGCCGCGGCGCAAAAACCGGACTGGATGCGGCCCGCAGAACGGGCCGCCGCGCAAAAACCGGACCGGATCGGGGCCACCGCGCAAAAACCGGAGCGGATCCGGCCCGCGGAACGGGCCGCCGCGCAAAAACCGGAGTGGATCGGGGCCGCCGCGCAAAAACCGGAGCGGATCCGGCCCGCGGAATGGGCCGCCGCGAAAAAACCGGAGCAGATCCGGCCCGCAGAACGGGCCGCCGCGCAAAAAACCGGAGCGGATCGGGGCTGCCGCGCAAAAACCGGACCGGATCCGGCCCGCGGAACGGGCCGCGGCGCAAAAACCGGACCGGATCGGGGCCGCCGCGCAAAAACCGGACTGGATGCGGCCCGCGGAACGGGCCACCGCGCAAAAACCGGAGCGGATCGGAGCCACCGCGCAAAAACCGGAGCGGATCCGGCCCGCGGAACGGGCCGCCGCGCAAAAACCGGAGCGGATCGGGGCCGCCGCGCAAAAACCGGACCGGATCCGGCCCGCGGAACGGGCCGCGGCACAAAAACCAGAGTGGATCGGGGCCGCCGCGCAAAAACCGGACCGGATCCGGCCCGCGGAACGGGCCGCCGCGCAAAAACCGGAGCGGATCGGGGCCGCCGCGCAAAAACCGGAGCGGATCCGGCCCGCGGAACGGGCCACCGCGCAAAAACCGGAGTGGATCGGGGCCGCCGCGCAAAAACCGGAGCGGATGCGGCCCGCGGAACGGGCCGCCGCGCAAAAACCGGAGTGGCTCGGGGCCACCGCGCAAAAACCGGAGCGGATTGGGTCCGCCGAGCAAAAACCGGAGCGGATCCGGCCCGCGGAACGGGCCGCCGCGCAAAAACCGGACCGTATCAGGGCCGCCGCGCAAAAACCGGAGCGGATCCGGCCCGCGGAACGGGCCGCCGCACAAAAACCGGACCGGCTCGGGGCCGCCGCGCAAAAACCGGATCGGATCCGGCCCGCGGAACGGGCCGCCGCGCAAAAACCGGACCGGCTCGGGGCCGCCGCGCAAAAACCGGACCGGCTCCGGCCCGCGGAACGGGCCGCCGCGCAAAAACCGGACCGGATCGGGGCCGCCGTGCAAACACTGGACCATCTCCGGCCCGCGGAACGGGCCGCCGCGCAAAAACCGGAGCGGATCGGGGCCGCCGCGCAAAAACCGGAGCGGATCCGGCCCGCGGAACGGGCCGCCGCGCAAAAACCGGAGCGGATCGGGGCCGCCGCGCAAAAACCGGAGCGGATCCGGCCCGCGGAACGGGCCGCCGCGCAAAAACCGGACCGTATCGGGGCCGCCGTGCAAAAACCGGACCGGCTCCGGCCCGCGGAACGGGCTGCCGCACAAAAACCGTACGGGATCGGGGCCGCCGCGCAAAAACCGGACCAGATCCGGCCCGCGGAACGGGCCGCCGCGCAAAAATCGGACCGGATCGGGGCCGCCGCGCAAAAACCGGACCGGCTCCGGCCCGCGGAACGGGCTGCCGCACAAAAACCGTACGGGATCGGGGCCGCCGCGCAAAAACCGGACCAGATCCGGCCCGCGGAACGGGCCGCCGCGCAAAAACCGGACAGGATCGGGGCCGCCGCGCAAAAACCGGAGCGGATCCGGCCCGCGGAACGGGCCGCGGCGCAAAAACCGGACTGGATGCGGCCCACGGAACGGGCCGCCGGGCAAAAACCGGCCCGGATCGGGGCCGCCGCGCAAAAACCGGAGCGGATCCAGCCCGCGGAACGGGCCGCCGCGGAAAAACCAGACCGGATCGGGGCCGCCGTGCAAAAACCGGAGCGGATCCGGCCCGCGGAACGGGCCGCCGCGCAAAAACCGGATCGGATCCGGCCCGCGGAACGGGTCGCCGCGCAAAAACCGGAGCGGCTCGGGGCCGCCGTGCAAAAACCGAACCGGCTCCGGCCCGCGGAACGGGCTGCCGCACAAAAACCGGAATGGATCGGGGCCGCCGCGCAAAAACCGGAGCGGATCCGGCCCGCGGAACGGGCCGCCGCGCAAAAACCGGAGCGGATCGGGGCCGCCGCGCAAAAACCGGAGCGGATCCGGCCCGCGGAAAGGGCCGCGGCACAAAAACCGGACCGGCTCGGGGCCGCCGCGCAAAAACCGGAGCAGATCCGGCCCGCGGAACGGGCCGCCGCGCAAAAACCAGACAGGCTCGGGGCCGCCGCGCAAAAACCGGAGCGGCTCCGGCCCGCGGAACGGGCCGCCGCGCAAAAACCGGACCGGATCGGAGCCACCGCGCAAAAACCGGAGCGGATGCCGCCCGCGGAACCGGCCGCCGCGCAAAAACCGGACAGGCTCGGGGCCGCCGCCCAAAAAGCGGAGCGGATGCGGCCCGCGGAACGGGCCGCGGCGCAAAAACCGGACCGTATCGGGGCCGCCGCGCAAAAACCGGAGCGGATCCGGCCCGCGGAACGGGCCGCCACGCAAAAACCGGAGCGGATCGGGGCCGCCGCGCAAAAACTGGAGCAGATCCGGCCCCCTGAACGGGCCGCTGCGCAAAAACCGGAGCGGATCGGGGCCGCCGCGCAAAAACCGGAGCGGATCCGGCCCGCGGAACGGGCTGCCGCACAAAAACCGGAGCGGATCGGGGCCGCCGCGCAAAAACCGGAGCGGATCCGGCCCGCGGAACGGGCCGCCGCGCAAAAACCGGACCGGATCGGAGCCACCGCGCAAAAACCGGAGCGGATCCGGCCCGCAGAACGGGCCGCCGCGCAAAAACCGGAGCGGATCGGGGCCGCCGCGCAAAAACCGGAGCGGATCCGGCCCGCGGAACGGGCCGCGGCACAAAAACCGGAGCGGATCGGGGCCACCGCGCAAAAACCGGAGCGGATCCGGCCCGCGGAACGGGCCGCCGCGCAAAAACCAGAGTGGATCGGGGCCGCCGCGCAAAAACCGGACCGGATCCGGCCCGCGGAACGGGCCGCCGCGCAAAAACCGGACCGGATCGGGGCCGCCGCGCAAAAACCGGACCGGATCCGGCCCGCAGAACGGGCCGCCGCGCAAAAACCGGAGCGGATCCGGCCCGCGGAACGGGCCGCGGCGCAAAAACCGGACTGGATGCGGCCCACGGAACGGGCCGCCGGGCAAAAACCGGACCGGATCGGGGCCACCGCGCAAAAACCGGAGCGGATCCGGCCCGCGGAACGGGCCGCCGCGCAAAAACCGGAGTGGATCGGGGCCGCCGCGCAAAAACCGGAGCGGATCCGGCCCGCGGAATGGGCCGCCGCGCAAAAACCGGAGCAGATCCGGCCCGCAGAACGGGCCGCCGCGCAAAAACCGGAGCGGATCGGGGCTGCCGCGCAAAAACCGGACCGGATCCGGCCCGCGGAACGGGCCGCGGCGCAAAAACCGGACCGGATCGGGGCCGCCGCGCAAAAACCGGAATGGATGCGGCCCGCGGAACGGGCCACCGCGCAAAAACCGGAGCGGATCGGAGCCACCGCGCAAAAACCGGAGCGGATCCGGCCCGCGGAACGGGCCGCCGCGCAAAAACCGGAGCGGATCGGGGCCGCCGCGCAAAAACCGGACCGGATCCGGCCCGCGGAACGGGCCGCCGCGCAAAAACCAGAGTGGATCGGGGCCGCCACGCAAAAACCGGACCGGATCCGGCCCGCGGAATGGGCCGCCGCGCAAAAACCGGAGCGGATCGGGGCCGCCGCGCAAAAACCGGAGCGGATGCGGCCCGCGGAACGGGCCGCCGTGCAAAAAGCGGAGCGGATCCGGCCCGCGGAACGGGCCGCCGCGCAAAAACCGGACCGTATCGGGGCCGCCGCGCAAAAACCGGAGCGGATCCGGCCCGCGGAACGGGCCGCCACGCAAAAACCGGAGCGGATCGGGGCCGCCGCGCAAAAACCGGAGCAGATCCGGCCCGCGGAACGGGCCGCCGCGCAAAAACTGGACAGGATCGGGGCCGCCGTGCAAAAACCGGACCGGCTCCGGCCCGCGGAACGGGCTGCCACACAAAAACCGGAGCGGATCGGGGCCGCCGCGCAAAAACCGGAGCGGATCCGGCCCGCGGAACGGGCCGCCGCGCAAAAACCGGACCGGATCGGGGCCACCGCGCAAAAACCGGAGCGGATCCGGCCCGCGGAACGGGCCGCCGCGCAAAAACCGGACCGGATCGGGGCCGCCGCGCAAAAACCGGAGCGGATCCGGCCCGCGGAACGGGCCGCGGCACAAAAACCGGAGCGGATCGGGGCCGCCGCGCAAAAACCGGAGCGGATCCGGCCCGCGGAACGGGCCGCCGCGCAAAAACCAGAGTGGATCGGGGCCGCCGCGCAAAAACCGGACAGGATCCGGCCCGCGGAACGGGCCGCCGCGCAAAAACCGGAGCGGATCGGGGCCGCCGCGCAAAAACCGGACCGGATCCGGCCCGCAGAACGGGCCGCCGCGCAAAAACCGGAGCGGATCCGGCCCGCGGAACGGGCCGCGGCGCAAAAACCGGACTGGATGCGGCCCACGGAACGGGCCGCCGGGCAAAAACCGGACCGGATCGGGGCCACCGCGCAAAAACCGGAGCGGATCCGGCCCGCGGAACGGGCCGCCGCGCAAAAACCGGAGTGGATCGGGGCCGCCGCGCAAAAACCGGAGCGGATCCGGCCCGCGGAATGGGCCGCCGCGCAAAAACCGGAGCAGATCCGGCCCGCAGAACGGGCCGCCGCGCAAAAACCGGAGCGGATCGGGGCTGCCGCGCAAAAACCGGACCGGATCCGGCCCGCGGAACGGGCCGCGGCGCAAAAACCGGACCGGATCGGGGCCGCCGCGCAAAAACCGGAATGGATGCGGCCCGCGGAACGGGCCACCGCGCAAAAACCGGAGCGGATCGGAGCCACCGCGCAAAAACCGGAGCGGATCCGGCCCGCGGAACGGGCCGCCGCGCAAAAACCGGAGCGGATCGGGGCCGCCGCGCAAAAACCGGACCGGATCCGGCCCGCGGAACGGGCCGCCGCGCAAAAACCAGAGTGGATCGGGGCCGCCACGCAAAAACCGGACCGGATCCGGCCCGCGGAATGGGCCGCCGCGCAAAAACCGGAGCGGATCGGGGACGCCGCGCAAAAACCGGAGCGGATCCGGCCCGCGGAACGGGCCACCGCGCAAAAATCGGACCGGATCGGGGCCGCCGCGCAAAAACCGGAGCGGATGCGGCCCGCGGAACGGGCCGCCGCGCAAAAACCGGAGTGGCTCGGGGCCACCGCGCAAAAACCGGAGCGGATTGGGTCCGCCGAGCAAAAACCGGAGCGGATCCGGCCCGCGGAACGGGCCGCCGCGCAAAAACCGGACCGTATCAGGGCCGCCGCGCAAAAACCGGAGCGGATCCGGCCCGCGGAACGGGCCGCCGCACAAAAACCGGACCGGCTCGGGGCCGCCGCGCAAAAACCGGATCGGATCCGGCCCGCGGAACGGGCCGCCGCGCAAAAACCGGACCGGCTCGGGGCCGCCGCGCAAAAACCGGACCGGCTCCGGCCCGCGGAACGGGCCGCCGCGCAAAAACCGGACCGGATCGGGGCCGCCGTGCAAACACCGGACCATCTCCGGCCCGCGGAACGGGCCGCCGCGCAAAAACCGGAGCGGATCGGGGCCGCCGCGCAAAAACCGGAGCGGATCCGGCCCGCGGAACGGGCCGCCGCGCAAAAACCGGAGCGGATCGGGGCCGCCGCGCAAAAACCGGAGCGGATCCGGCCCGCGGAACGGGCCGCCGCGCAAAAACCGGACCGTATCGGGGCCGCCGTGCAAAAACCGGACCGGCTCCGGCCCGCGGAACGGGCTGCCGCACAAAAACCGTACGGTATCGGGGCCGCCGCGCAAAAACCGGACCAGATCCGGCCCGCGGAACGGGCCGCCGCGCAAAAATCGGACCGGATCGGGGCCGCCGCGCAAAAACCGGACCGGCTCCGGCCCGCGGAACGGGCTGCCGCACAAAAACCGTACGGGATCGGGGCCGCCGCGCAAAAACCGGACCAGATCCGGCCCGCGGAACGGGCCGCCGCGCAAATATCGGACCGGATCGGAGCCACCGCGCAAAAACCGGAGCGGATCCGGCCCGCGGAACGGGCCGCCGCGCAAAAACCGGACAGGATCGGGGCCGCCGCGCAAAAACCGGAGCGGATCCGGCCCGCAGAATGGGCCGCCGCGCAAAAACCGGACCGGCTCGGGGCCACCGCACAAAAACCGGAGCGGACCCGGCCCGCGGAACGGGCCGCCGCGCAAAAACCGGAGCGGATCGGGGCCGCCGCGCAAAAACCGGACCGGATCCGGCCCGCGGAACGGGCCGCCGGGCAAAAACCGTACGGGATCGGAGCCACCGCGCAAAAACCGGAGCGGATGCGGCCCGCGGAACGGGCCGCCGCGCAAAAACCGGACCGGATCCGGTCCGCGGAACGGGCCGCGGCACAAAAACCGGAGCGGATCGGGGCCGCCGCACAAAAACCGGAGCGGATGCCGCCCGCGGAACGGGCCGCCGCGCAAAAACCGGACCGGATCGGAGCCACCGCGCAAAAACCGGAGCGGATGCGGCCCGCGGAACGGGCCGCCCCGCAAAAACCGGAGCGGATGCGGCCCGCGGAACGGGCCGCCGCGCAAAATCCGGACCGGATCTGGGCTGCCGCGCAAAAACCGGACTGGATCCGGCCCGCGGAACTGGCCACCGCGCAAAAACCGGAGCGGATCCGGCCCATGGAACGGGCCGCCGCGCAAAAACCGGACCGGCTCGGGGCCACCGCGCAAAAACAGGAGCGGATGCCGCCCGCGGAACGGGCCGCCGCGCAAAAACCGGAGCGGATCGGGGCCGCCGCGCAAAAACCGGACCGGATCCGGCCCGCGGAACGGGGCGCCGCGCAAAAACCGGAGCGGATCGGGGCCGCCGCGCAAAAACCGGAGCGGATCCGGCCCGCAGAACGGGCCGCCGCGCAAAAACCGGAGCGGATCGGGGCCGCCGCGCAAAAACCGGACCGGATGCAGCCCGCGGAACGGGCCGCCGCGGAAAAACTGGACAGGATCGGGGCCGCCGTGCAAAAAACGGAGCGGATCCGGCCCGCGGAACGGGCCGCCGCGCAAAAACCGGACCAGCTCGGGGCCGCCACGCAAAAACCGGAGCGGATCCGGCCCGCGGAACGGGCCGCCGCGCAAAAACCGGAGCGGCTCGGGGCCGCCGCGCAAAAACCGGAGCGGCTCCGGCCCGCGGAACGGGCCGCCGCGCAAAAACCGGAGCAGATCGGGGCCACCGCGCAAAAACCGGAGCAGATCCGGCCCACGGAACGGGCTGCCGCGCAAAAACCGGACCGGCTCGGGGCCGCCGCGCAAAAACCGGAGCGGATCCGGCCCGCGGAACGGGCCGCCGCGCAAAAACCGGAGCGGATCGGGGCCGCCGTGCAAAAACCGGACGGGCTCTGGCCCGCGGAACGGGCTGCCGCACAAAAACCGGAGCGGATCGGGGCCGCCGCGCAAAAACCGGAGCGGATCCGGCCCGCGGAACGGGACGCCGCGCAAAAACCGGAGCGGATCGGGGCCGCCGCGCAAAAACCGGAGCGGATCCGGCCCGCGGAACGGGCCGCCGCGCAAAAACTGGACAGGATCGGGGCCGCCGCGCAAAAACCGGAGCGGATCCGGCCCGCGGAACGGGCCGCGGCGCAAAAACCGGACTGGATGCGACCCACGGAACGGGCCGCCGGGCAAAAACCGGACCGGATCGGAGCCACCGCGCAAAAACCGGAGCGGATCCGGCCCGCGGAACGGGCCGCCGCGCAAAAACCGGAGTGGATCGGGGCCGCCGCGCAAAAACCGGAGCGGATCGGGGCCCGCGGAATGGGCCGCCGCGCAAAAACCGGAGCGGATCCGGCCCGCAGAACGGGCCGCCGCGCAAAAACCGGAGCGGATCGGGGCCGCCGTGCAAAAACCGGACGGCTCCGGCCCGCGGAACGGGCTGCCGCACAAAAACCGGAATGGATCGGGGCCGCCGCGCAAAAACCGGAGCGGATCCGGCCCGCGGAACGGGGCCGCCGGCAAAAACCGGATCGGATCGGGGCCGCCGCGCAAAAACCGGAGCGGATCCGGCCCGCGGAAAGGGCCGCGGCACAAAAACCGGACCGGCTCGGGGCCGCCGCGCAAAAACCGGAGCAGATCCGGCCCGCGGAACGGGCCGCCGCGCAAAAACCGGACCGGATCGGAGCCACCGCGCAAAAACCGGAGCGGATGCCGCTCGCGGAACGGGCCGCCGCGCAAAAACCGGACCGGCTCGGGGCCGCCGCCCAAAAAGCGGAGCGGATGCGGCCCGCGGAACGGGCCGCGGCGCAAAAACCGGACCGTATCGGGACCGCCGCGCAAAAACCGGAGCGGATCCGGCCCGCGGAACGGGCCGCCACGCAAAAACCGGAGCGGATCGGGGCCGCCGCGCAAAAACCGGAGCAGATCCGGCCCGCGGAACGGGCCGCTGCGCAAAAACCGGAGCGGATCGGGGCCGCTGCGCAAAAACCGGACCGGCTCCGGCCCGCGGAACGGGCTGCCGCACAAAAACCGGAGCGGATCGGGGCCGCCGCGCAAAAACCGGAGCGGATCCGGCCCGCGGAACGGGCCGCCGCGCAAAAACCGGACCGGATCGGAGCCACCGCGCAAAAACCGGAGCGGATGCGGCCCGCGGAACGGGCCGCCGCGCAAAAACCGGAGCGGATCGGGGCCGCCGCGCAAAAACCGGAGCGGATCCGGCCCGCGGAACGGGCCGCGGCACAAAAACCGGAGCGGATCGGGGCCGCCACGCAAAAACCGGACCGCATCCGGCCCGCGGAACGGGCCGCCGCGCAAAAACCAGAGTGGATCGGGGCCGCCGCGCAAAAACCGGACCGGATCCGGCCCGCTGAACAGGCCGCCGCGCAAAAACCGGACCGGATCGGGGCCGCCGCGCAAAAACCGGACCGGATCCGGCCCGCGGAACGGGCCGCCGTGCAAAAACCGGAGCGGATCCGGCCCGCGGAACGGGCCGCCGCGCAAAAACCGGACCGTATCGGGGCCGCCGTGCAAAAACCGGAGCGGATCCGGCCCGCGGAACGGGCCGCCACGCAAAAACCGGAGCGGATCGGGGCCTCCGCGCAAAAACCGGAGCAGATCCGGCCCGCGGAACGGGCCGCCGCGCAAAAACTGGACAGGACCGGGGCCGCCGTGCAAAAACCGGACCGGCTCCGGCCCGCGGAACGGGCTGCCGCACAAAAACCGGAGCGGATCGGGGCCGCCGCGCAAAAACCGGAGCGGATCCGGCCCGCGGAACGGGCCGCCGCGCAAAAACCGGAGCGGATCGGGGCCGCCGCGCAAAAACCGGAGCGGATCCGGCCCGCGGAACGGGCCGCCGCGCAAAAACCGGAGCGGATCGGGGCCGCCGTGCAAAAACCGGAGCGGATCCGGCCCGCGGAACGGGCCGCGGCACAAAAACCGGAGCGGATCGGGGCCGCCGCGCAAAAACCGGACCGGATCCGGCCCGCGGAACGGGCCGCCGCGCAAAAACCGGACTGGATCGGGGCCGCCGTGCAAACACCGGACCATCTCCGGCCCGCGGAACGGGCCGCCGCGCAAAAACCGGAGCGGATCGGGGCCGCCGCGCAAAAACCGGAGCGGATCCGGCCCGCGGAACGGGCCGCCGCGCAAAAACCGGACCAGCTCGGGGCCGCCGCGCAAAAACCGGAGCGGATCCGGCCCGCGGAACGGGCCGCCGCGCAAAAACCGGACCGTATCGGGGCCGCCGTGCAAAAACCGGAGCGGCTCCGGCCCGCGGAACGGGCTGCCGCACAAAAACCGTACGGGATCGGGGCCGCCGCGCAAAAACCGGACCAGATCCGGCCCGCGGAACGGGCCGCCGCGCAAAAATCGGACCGGATCGGGGCCACCGCGCAAAAACCGGACCGGATGCGGCCCGCGGAACGGGCCGCTGCGCAAATATCGGACCGGATCGGAGCCACCGCGCAAAAACCGGAGCGGATCCGGCCCGCGGAACGGGCCGCCGCGCAAAAACCGGACAGGATCGGGGCCGCCGCGCAAAAACCGGAGCGGATCCGGCCCGCAGAATGGGCCGCCGCGCAAAAACCGGACCGGCTCGGGGCCACCGCACAAAAACCGGAGCGGACCCGGCCCGCGGAACGGGCCGCCGCGCAAAAACCGGAGCGGATCGGGGCCGCCGCGCAAAAACCGGACCGGATCCGGCCCGCGGAACGGGCCGCCGGGCAAAAACCGTACGGGATCGGAGCCACCGCGCAAAAAGCGGAGCGGATCCGTCCCGCGGAACGGGCCGCCGCGCAAAAACCGGACCGGATCCGGTCCGCGGAACGGGCCGCGGCACAAAAACCGGAGCGGATCGGGGCCGCCGCGCAAAAACCGGAGCGGATGCCGCCCGCGGAACGGGCCGCCGCGCAAAAACCGGACCGGATCGGAGCCACCGCGCAAAAACCGGAGCGGATGCGGCCCGCAGAACGGGCCGCCGCGCAAAAACCGGAGCGGATGCGGCCCGCGGAACGGGCCGCCGCGCAAAATCCGGACCGGATCTGGGCTGCCGCGCAAAAACCGGACTGGATCCGGCCCGCGGAACTGGCCACCGCGCAAAAACCGGAACGGATCCGGCCCATGGAACGGGCCGCCGCGCAAAAACCGGACTGGCTCGGGGCCACCGCGCAAAAACAGGAGCGGATGCGGCCCGCGGAACGGGCCGCCGCGCAAAAACCGGACCGGATCGGAGCCACCGCGCAAAAACCGGAGCGGATGCCGCTCGCGGAACGGGCCGCCGCGCAAAAACCGGACCGGCTCGGGGCCGCCGCCCAAAAAGCGGAGCGGATGCGGCCCGCGGAACGGGCCGCGGCGCAAAAACCGGACCGTATCGGGACCGCCGCGCAAAAACCGGAGCGGATCCGGCCCGCGGAACGGGCCGCCACGCAAAAACCGGAGCGGATCGGGGCCGCCGCGCAAAAACCGGAGCAGATCCGGCCCGCGGAACGGGCCGCTGCGCAAAAACCGGAGCGGATCGGGGCCGCTGCGCAAAAACCGGACCGGCTCCGGCCCGCGGAACGGGCTGCCGCACAAAAACCGGAGCGGATCGGGGCCGCCGCGCAAAAACCGGAGCGGATCCGGCCCGCGGAACGGGCCGCCGCGCAAAAACCGGACCGGATCGGAGCCACCGCGCAAAAACCGGAGCGGATGCGGCCCGCGGAACGGGCCGCCGCACAAAAACCGGAGCGGATCGGGGCCGCCGCGCAAAAACCGGAGCGGATCCGGCCCGCGGAACGGGCCGCGGCACAAAAACCGGAGCGGATCGGGGCCGCCACGCAAAAACCGGACCGCATCCGGCCCGCGGAACGGGCCGCCGCGCAAAAACCAGAGTGGATCGGGGCCGCCGCGCAAAAACCGGACCGGATCCGGCCCGCTGAACAGGCCGCCGCGCAAAAACCGGACCGGATCGGGGCCGCCGCGCAAAAACCGGACCGGATCCGGCCCGCGGAACGGGCCGCCGTGCAAAAACCGGAGCGGATCCGGCCCGCGGAACGGGCCGCCGCGCAAAAACCGGACCGTATCGGGGCCGCCGTGCAAAAACCGGAGCGGATCCGGCCCGCGGAACGGGCCGCCACGCAAAAACCGGAGCGGATCGGGGCCTCCGCGCAAAAACCGGAGCAGATCCGGCCCGCGGAACGGGCCGCCGCGCAAAAACTGGACAGGACCGGGGCCGCCGTGCAAAAACCGGACCGGCTCCGGCCCGCGGAACGGGCTGCCGCACAAAAACCGGAGCGGATCGGGGCCGCCGCGCAAAAACCGGAGCGGATCCGGCCCGCGGAACGGGCCGCCGCGCAAAAACCGGAGCGGATCGGGGCCGCCGCGCAAAAACCGGAGCGGATCCGGCCCGCGGAACGGGCCGCCGCGCAAAAACCGGAGCGGATCGGGGCCGCCGTGCAAAAACCGGAGCGGATCCGGCCCGCGGAACGGGCCGCGGCACAAAAACCGGAGCGGATCGGGGCCGCCGCGCAAAAACCGGACCGGATCCGGCCCGCGGAACGGGCCGCCGCGCAAAAACCGGACTGGATCGGGGCCGCCGTGCAAACACCGGACCATCTCCGGCCCGCGGAACGGGCCGCCGCGCAAAAACCGGAGCGGATCGGGGCCGCCGCGCAAAAACCGGAGCGGATCCGGCCCGCGGAACGGGCCGCCGCGCAAAAACCGGACCAGCTCGGGGCCGCCGCGCAAAAACCGGAGCGGATCCGGCCCGCGGAACGGGCCGCCGCGCAAAAACCGGACCGTATCGGGGCCGCCGTGCAAAAACCGGAGCGGCTCCGGCCCGCGGAACGGGCTGCCGCACAAAAACCGTACGGGATCGGGGCCGCCGCGCAAAAACCGGACCAGATCCGGCCCGCGGAACGGGCCGCCGCGCAAAAATCGGACCGGATCGGGGCCACCGCGCAAAAACCGGACCGGATGCGGCCCGCGGAACGGGCCGCTGCGCAAATATCGGACCGGATCGGAGCCACCGCGCAAAAACCGGAGCGGATCCGGCCCGCGGAACGGGCCGCCGCGCAAAAACCGGACAGGATCGGGGCCGCCGCGCAAAAACCGGAGCGGATCCGGCCCGCAGAATGGGCCGCCGCGCAAAAACCGGACCGGCTCGGGGCCACCGCACAAAAACCGGAGCGGACCCGGCCCGCGGAACGGGCCGCCGCGCAAAAACCGGAGCGGATCGGGGCCGCCGCGCAAAAACCGGACCGGATCCGGCCCGCGGAACGGGCCGCCGGGCAAAAACCGTACGGGATCGGAGCCACCGCGCAAAAAGCGGAGCGGATCCGTCCCGCGGAACGGGCCGCCGCGCAAAAACCGGACCGGATCCGGTCCGCGGAACGGGCCGCGGCACAAAAACCGGAGCGGATCGGGGCCGCCGCGCAAAAACCGGAGCGGATGCCGCCCGCGGAACGGGCCGCCGCGCAAAAACCGGACCGGATCGGAGCCACCGCGCAAAAACCGGAGCGGATGCGGCCCGCAGAACGGGCCGCCGCGCAAAAACCGGAGCGGATGCGGCCCGCGGAACGGGCCGCCGCGCAAAATCCGGACCGGATCTGGGCTGCCGCGCAAAAACCGGACTGGATCCGGCCCGCGGAACTGGCCACCGCGCAAAAACCGGAGCGGATCCGGCCCATGGAACGGGCCGCCGCGCAAAAACCGGACTGGCTCGGGGCCACCGCGCAAAAACAGGAGCGGATGCGGCCCGCGGAACGGGCCGCCGCGCAAAAACCGGAGCGGATCGGGGCCGCCGCGCAAAAACCGGACCGGATCCGGCCCGCGGAACGGGGCGCCGCGCAAAAACCGGAGCGGATCGGGGCCGCCGCGCAAAAACCGGAGCGGATCCGGCCCGCAGAACGGGCCGCCGCGCAAAAACCGGAGCGGATCGGGGCCGCCGCGCAAAAACCGGACCGGCTCTGGCCCGCGGAACGGGCTGCCGCACAAAAACCGGAGCGGATCGGGGCCGCCGCGCAAAAACCGGAGCGGATCCGGCCCGCGGAACGGGACGCCGCGCAAAAACCGGAGCGGATCGGGGCCGCCGCGCAAAAACCGGAGCGGATCCGGCCCGCGGAACGGGCCGCCGCGCAAAAACTGGACAGGATCGGGGCCGCCGCGCAAAAACCGGAGCGGATCCGGCCCGCGGAACGGGCCGCGGCGCAAAAACCGGACTGGATGCGGCCCACGGAACGGGCCGCCGGGCAAAAACCGGACCGGATCGGAGCCACCGCGCAAAAACCGGAGCGGATCCGGCCCGCGGAACGGGCCGCCGCGCAAAAACCGGAGTGGATCGGGGCCGCCGCGCAAAAACCGGAGCGGATCGGGGCCCGCGGAATGGGCCGCCGCGCAAAAACCGGAGCGGATCCGGCCCGCAGAACGGGCCGCCGCGCAAAAACCGGAGCGGATCGGGGCCGCCGCGCAAAAACCGGAGCGGATCCAGCCCGCCGAAGGGGCCGCCGCGGAAAAACCAGACCGGATCGGGGCCGCCGTGCAAAAACCGGAGCGGATCCGGCCCGCGGAACGGGCCGCCGCGCAAAAACCGGACCGGATCGGGGCCGCCGCGCAAAAACCGGAGCGGCTCCGGCCCGCGGAACGGGTCGCCGCGCAAAAACCGTACGGGATCGGGGCCGCCGTGCAAAAACCGGACGGCTCCGGCCCGCGGAACGGGCTGCCGCACAAAAACCGGAATGGATCGGGGCCGCCGCGCAAAAACCGGAGCGGATCCGGCCCGCGGAACGGGGCCGCCGGCAAAAACCGGAGCGGATCGGGGCCGCCGCGCAAAAACCGGAGCGGATCCGGCCCGCGGAAAGGGCCGCCGCACAAAAACCGGACCGGCTCGGGGCCGCCGCGCAAAAACCGGAGCAGATCCGGCCCGCGGAACGGGCCGCCGCGCAAAAACCGGACCGGATCGGAGCCACCGCGCAAAAACCGGAGCGGATGCCGCCCGCGGAACGGGCCGCCGCGCAAAAACCGGACCGGCTCGGGGCCGCCGCCCAAAAAGCGGAGCGGATGCGGCCCGCGGAACGGGCCGCGGCGCAAAAACCGGACCGTATCGGGGCCGCCGCGCAAAAACCGGAGCGGATCCGGCCCGCGGAACGGGCCGCCACGCAAAAACCGGAGCGGATCGGGGCCGCCGCGCAAAAACCGGAGCAGATCCGGCCCGCGGAACGGGCCGCTGCGCAAAAACCGGAGCGGATCGGGGCCGCTGCGCAAAAACCGGACCGGCTCCGGCCCGCGGAACGGGCTGCCGCACAAAAACCGGAGCGGATCGGGGCCGCCGCGCAAAAACCGGAGCGGATCCGGCCCGCGGAACGGGCCGCCGCGCAAAAACTGGACCGGATCGGAGCCACCGCGCAAAAACCGGAGCGGATCCGGCCCGCGGAACGGGCCGCCGCGCAAAAACCGGAGCGGATCGGGGCCGCCGCGCAAAAACCGGAGCGGATCCGGCCCGCGGAACGGGCCGCGGCACAAAAACCGGAGCGGATCGGGGCCGCCACGCAAAAACCGGACCGCATCCGGCCCGCGGAACGGGCCGCCGCGCAAAAACCAGAGTGGATCGGGGCCGCCGCGCAAAAACCGGACCGGATCCGGCCCGCTGAACAGGCCGCCGCGCAAAAACCGGACCGGATCGGGGCCGCCGCGCAAAAACCGGAGCGGATCCGGCCCGCAGAACGGGCCGCCGCGCAAAAACCGGAGCGGATCGGGGCCGCCGCGCAAAAACCGGACCGGATCCGGCCCGCGGAACGGGCCGCCGTGCAAAAACCGGAGCGGATCCGGCCCGCGGAACGGGCCGCCGCGCAAAAACCGGACCGTATCGGGGCCGCCGTGCAAAAACCGGAGCGGATCCGGCCCGCGGAACGGGCCGCCACGCAAAAACCGGAGCGGATCGGGGCCGCCGCGCAAAAACCGGAGCAGATCCGGCCCGCGGAACGGGCCGCCGCGCAAAAACTGGACAGGACCGGGGCCGCCGTGCAAAAACCGGACCGGCTCCGGCCCGCGGAACGGGCTGCCGCACAAAAACCGGAGCGGATCGGGGCCGCCGCGCAAAAACCGGAGCGGATCCGGCCCGCGGAACGGGCCGCCGCGCAAAAACCGGACCGGATCGGGGCCACCGCGCAAAAACCGGAGCGGATCCGGCCCGCGGAACGGGCCGCCGCGCAAAAACCGGAGCGGATCGGGGCCGCCGTGCAATAACCGGAGCGGATCCGGCCCGCGGAACGGGCCGCCGCACAAAAACCGGAGCGGATCGGGGCCGCCGCGCAAAAACCGGACCGGATCCGGCCCGCGGAACGGGCCGCCGCGCAAAAACCAGAGTGGATCGGGGCCGCCGCGCAAAAACCGGACCGGATCCGGCCCGCGGAACAGGCCGCCGCGCAAAAACCGGAGCGGATCGGGGCCGCCGCGCAAAAACCGGAGCGGATCCGGCCCGCGGAACGGGCCGCCGCGGAAAAACCGGAGCGGATCGTGGCCGCCGCGCAAAAACCGGACCGGATCCAGCCCGCGGAACGGGCCGCCGCGGAAAAACCAGAGCGGATCAGGGCCGCCGCGCAAAAACCGGAGCGGATCCGGCCCGCGGAACGGGCCGCCGCGCAAAAACCGGACAGGCTCGGGGCCGCCGCGCAAAAACCGGACCGGATCCGGCCCGCGGAACGGGCCGCCGCGCAAAAACCGGAGCGGCTCGGGGCCACCGCGCAAAAACCGGACCGGATCCGGCCCGCGGAACGGGCTGCCGCGCAAAAACCGGACCGGCTCTGGGCCGCCGCGCAAAAACCGGAGCGGATCCGGCCCGCGGAACGGGCCGCCGCGCAAAAACCGGAGCGGATCGGGGCCGCCGTGCAAAAACCGGAGCGGATCCGGCCCGCGGAACGGGCTGCCGCACAAAAACCGGACCGTATCGGGGCCGCCGCGCAAAAACCGGAGCGGATCCGGCCCGCGGAACTGGCCGCCACGCAAAAACCGGAGCGGATCGGGGCCGCGGCGCAAAAACCGGACCGGATCCGGCCCGCGGAACGGGCCGCGGCGCAAAAACCGGACCGGATCGGGGCCGCCGCGCAAAAACCGGACTGGATACGGCCCGCGGAACGGGCCACCGCGCAAAAACCGGAGAGGATCGGAGCCACCGCGCAAAAACCGGAGCGGATCCGGCCCGCGGAACGGGCCGCGGCACAAAAACAGGAGCGGATCGGGGCCGCCGCGCAAAAACCGGAGCGGCTCCGGCCCGCGGAACGGGCCGCCGCGCAAAAACCGGAGCGGATCGGGGCCGCCGCGCAAAAACCGGAGCGGATCCGGCCCGCGGAACGGGCCGCCGCGCAAAAATCGGAGCGGATCGGGGCCGCCGCGCAAAAACCGGAGCGGATCCGGCCCGCGGAACGGGCCACCGCGCAAAAATCGGACCGGATCGGGGCCGCCGCGCAAAAACCGGAGCGGATTCGGCCCGCGGAACGGGCCGCCGCGCAAAAACCGGACCGGCTCGGGGCCACCGCGCAAAAACCGGAGCGGATTGGGTCCGCCGAGCAAAAACCGGAGCGGATCCGGCCCGCGGAACGGGCCGCCGCGCAAAAACCGGACCGTATCAGGGCCGCCGCGCAAAAACCGGAGCGGATCCGGCCCGCGGAACGGGCCGCCGCACAAAAACCGGACCGGCTCGGGGCCGCCGCGCAAAAACCGGATCGGATCCGGCCCGCGGAACGGGCCGCCGCGCAAAAACCGGACCGGCTCGGGGCCGCCGCGCAAAAACCGGAGCAGATCCGGCCCGCGGAACGGGCCGCCGCGCAAAAACCGGACCGGATCCGGTCCGCGGAACGGGCCGCGGCACAAAAACCGGAGCGGATCGGGGCCGCCGCGCAAAAACCGGACCGGATCCGGCCCGCGGAACGGGCCGCCGCGCAAAAACCGGACCGGATCGGAGCCACCGCGCAAAAACCGGAGCGGATGCGGCCCGCGGAACGGGCCGCCGCGCAAAAACCGGAGCGGATGCGGCCCGCGGAACGGGCCGCCGCGCAAAATCCGGACCGGATCTGGGCTGCCGCGCAAAAACCGGACTGGATCCGGCCCGCGGAACTGGCCGCCGCGCAAAAACCGGAGCGGATCCGGCCCATGGAACGGGCCGCCGCGCAAAAACCGGACCGGCTCGGGGCCACCGCGCAAAAACAGGAGCGGATGCGGCCCGCGGAACGGGCCGCCGCGCAAAAACCGGACCGGCTCGGGGCCGCCGCGCAAAAACCGGATCGGATCCGGCCCGCGGAACGGGGCGCCGCGCAAAAACCGGAGCGGATCGGGGCCGCCGCGCAAAAACCGGAGCGGATCCGGCCCGCAGAACGGGCCGCCGCGCAAAAACCGGAGCGGATCGGGGCCGCCGCGCAAAAACCGGACCGGATTCAGCCCGCGGAACGGGCCGCCGCGGAAAAACTGGACAGGATCGGGGCCGCCGTGCAAAAACCGGAGCGGATCCGGCCCGCGGAACGGGCCGCCGCGCAAAAACCGGACCAGCTCGGGGCCGCCGCACAAAAACCGGAGCGGATCCGGCCCGCGGAACGGGCCGCCGCGCAAAAACCGGAGCGGCTCGGGGCCGCAGCGCAAAAACCGGAGCGGCTCCGGCCCGCGGAACGGGCCGCCGCGCAAAAACCGGAGCGGATCGGGGCCACCGCGCAAAAACCGGAGCAGATCCGGCCCGCGGAACGGGCTGCCGCGCAAAAACCGGACCGGCTCGGGGCCGCCCCGCAAAAACCGGAGCGGATCCGGCCCGCGGAACGGGCCGCCGCGCAAAAACCGGAGCGGATCGGGGCCGCCGTGCAAAAACCGGACCGGCTCTGGCCCGCGGAACGGGCTGCCGCACAAAAACCGGAGCGGATCGGGGCCGCCGCGCAAAAACCGGAGCGGATCCGGCCCGCGGAACGGGACGCCGCGCAAAAACCGGAGCGGATCGGGGCCGCCGCGCAAAAACCGGAGCGGATCCGGCCCGCGGAACGGGCCGCCGCGCAAAAACTGGACAGGATCGGGGCCGCCGCGCAAAAACCGGAGCGGATCCGGCCCGCGGAACGGGCCGCCGCGCAAAAACCGGACTGGATGCGGCCCACGGAACGGGCCGCCGCGCAAAAACCGGACCGGATCGGAGCCACCGCGCAAAAACCGGAGCGGATCCGGCCCGCGGAACGGGCCGCCGCGCAAAAACCGGAGTGGATCGGGGCCGCCGCGCAAAAACCGGAGCGGATCGGGGCCCGCGGAATGGGCCGCCGCGCAAAAACCGGAGCGGATCCGGCCCGCAGAACGGGCCGCCGCGCAAAAACCGGAGCGGATCGGGGCCGCCGCGCAAAAACCGGAGCGGATCCAGCCCGCGGAACGGGCCGCCGCGGAAAAACCAGACCGGATCGGGGCCGCCGTGCAAAAACCGGAGCGGATCCGGCCCGCGGAACGGGCCGCCGCGCAAAAACCGGACCGGATCGGGGCCGCCGCGCAAAAACCGGAGCGGCTCCGGCCCGCGGAACGGGTCGCCGCGCAAAAACCGTACGGGATCGGGGCCGCCGTGCAAAAACCGGACGGCTCCGGCCCGCGGAACGGGCTGCCGCACAAAAACCGGACAGGATCGGGGCCGCCGCGCAAAAACCGGAGCGGATCCGGCCCGCGGAACGGGCCGCCACGCAAAAACCGGAGCGGATCGGGGCCGCCGCGCAAAAACCGGAGCAGATCCGGCCCGCGGAACGGGCCGCTGCGCAAAAACCGGAGCGGATCGGGGCCGCTGCGCAAAAACCGGACCGGCTCCGGCCCGCGGAACGGGCTGCCGCACAAAAACCGGAGCGGATCGGGGCCGCCGCGCAAAAACCGGAGCGGATCCGGCCCGCGGAACGGGCCGCCGCGCAAAAACCGGACCGGATCGGGGCCACCGCGCAAAAACCGGAGCGGATCCGGCCCGCGGAACGGGCCGCCGCGCAAAAACCGGAGCGGATCGGGGCCGCCGCGCAAAAACCGGAGCGGATCCGGCCCGCGGAACGGGCCGCGGCACAAAAACCGGAGCGGATCGGGGCCGACGCGCAAAAACCGGACCGCATCCGGCCCGCGGAACGGGCCGCCGCGCAAAAACCAGAGTGGATCGGGGCCGCCGCGCAAAAACCGGAGCGGATCCGGCCCGCTGAACAGGCCGCCGCGCAAAAACCGGACCGGATCGGGGCCGCCGCGCAAAAAGCGCAGCGGATCCGGCCCGCAGAACGGGCCGCCGCGCAAAAACCGGACAGGATCGGGGCCGCCGCGCAAAAACCGGACCGGATCCGGCCCGCGGAACGGGCCGCCGTGCAAAAACCGGAGCGGATCCGGCCCGCGGAACGGGCCGCCGCGCAAAAACCGGACCGTATCGGGGCCGCCGTGCAAAAACCGGAGCGGATCCGGCCCGCGGAACGGGCCGCCACGCAAAAACCGGAGCGGATCGGGGCCGCCGCGCAAAAACCGGAGCAGATCCGGCCCGCGGAACGGGCCGCCGCGCAAAAACTGGACAGGACCGGGGCCGCCGTGCAAAAACCGGACCGGCTCCGGCCCGCGGAACGGGCTGCCGCACAAAAACCGGAGCGGATCGGGGCCGCCGCGCAAAAACCGGAGCGGATCCGGCCCGCGGAACGGGCCGCCGCGCAAAAACCGGACCGGATCGGGGCCACCGCGCAAAAACCGGAGCGGATCCGGCCCGCGGAACGGGCCGCCGCGCAAAAACCGGAGCGGATCGGGGCCGCCGTGCAAAAACCGGAGCGGATCCGGCCCGCGGAACGGGCCGCGGCACAAAAACCGGAGCGGATCGGGGCCGCCGCGCAAAAACCGGACCGGATCCGGCCCGCGGAACGGGCCGCCGCGCAAAAACCAGAGTGGATCGGGGCCGCCGCGCAAAAACCGGACCGGATCCGGCCCGCGGAACGGGCCGCCGCGCAAAAACCGGAGCGGATCGGGGCCGCCGCGCAAAAACCGGAGCGGATCCGGCCCGCGGAACGGGCCGCCGCGCAAAAACCGGAGCGGATCGTGGCCGCCGCGCAAAAACCGGACCGGATCCAGCCCGCGGAACGGGCCGCCGCGGAAAAACCAGAGCGGATCAGGGCCGCCGCGCAAAAACCGGAGCGGATCCGGCCCGCGGAACGGGCCGCCGCGCAAAAACCGGACCAGCTCGGGGCCGCCGCGCAAAAACCGGAGCGGATCCGGCCCGCGGAACGGGCCGCCGCGCAAAAACCGGAGCGGCTCGGGGCCACCGCGCAAAAACCGGACCGGATCCGGCCCGCGGAACGGGCTGCCGCGCAAAAACCGGACCGGCTCTGGGCCGCCGCGCAAAAACCGGAGCGGATCCGGCCCGCGGAACGGGCCGCCGCGCAAAAACCGGAGCGGATCGGGGCCGCCGTGCAAAAACCGGACCGGCTCCGGCCCGCGGAACGGGCTGCCGCACAAAAACCGGAGCGGATCGGGGCCGCCGCGCAAAAACCGGAGCGGATCCGGCCCGCGGAACGGGCCGCCACGCAAAAACCGGAGCGGATCGGGGCCGCGGCGCAAAAACCGGACCGGATCCGGCCCGCGGAACGGGCCGCGGCGCAAAAACCGGACCGGATCGGGGCCGCCGCGCAAAAACCGGACTGGATGCGGCCCGCGGAACGGGCCACCGCGCAAAAACCGGAGAGGATCGGAGCCACCGCGCAAAAACCGGAGCAGATCCGGCCCGCGGAACGGGCCGCGGCACAAAAACCGGATCGGATCGGGGCCGCCGCGCAAAAACCGGAGCGGCTCCGGCCCGCGGAACGGGCCGCCGCGCAAAAACCGGAGCGGATCGGGGCCGCCGCGCAAAAACCGGAGCGGATGCGGCCCGCGGAACGGGCCGCCGCGCAAAAACCGGAGCGGATCGGGGCCGCCGCGCAAAAACCGGAGCGGATCCGGCCCGCGGAACGGGCCACCGCGCAAAAATCGGACCGGATCGGGGCCGCCGCGCAAAAACCGGAGCGGATGCGGCCCGCGGAACGGGCCGCCGCGCAAAAACCGGACCGGCTCGGGGCCACCGCGCAAAAACCGGAGCGGATTGGGTCCGCCGAGCAAAAACCGGAGCGGATCCGGCCCGCGGAACGGGCCGCCGCGCAAAAACCGGACCGTATCAGGGCCGCCGCGCAAAAACCGGAGCGGATCCGGCCCGCGGAACGGGCCGCCGCACAAAAACCGGACCGGCTCGGGGCCGCCGCGCAAAAACCGGACCGGATCCGGCCCGCGGAACGGGCCGCCGCGCAAAAACCGGACCGGCTCGGGGCCGCCGCGCAAAAACCGGAGCAGATCCGGCCCGCGGAACGGGCCGCCGCGCAAAAACCGGACCGGATCGTGGCCGCCGTGCAAACACCGGACCGTCTCCGGCCCGCGGAACGGGCTGCCGCACAAAAACCGGAGCGGATCGGGGCCGCCGCGCAAAAACCGGAGCGGATCCGGCCCGCGGAACGGGCCGCCGCGCAAAAACCGGAGCGGATCGGGGCCGCCATGCAAAAACCGGACCGGCTCCGGCCCGCGGAACGGGCTGCCGCACAAAAACCGTACGGGATCGGGGCCGCCGCGCAAAAACCGGACCGGATCCGGCCCGCGGAACGGGCCGCCGCGCAAAAATCGGACCGGATCGGGGCCGCCGCGCAAAAACCGGACCGGATGCGGCCCGCGGAACGGGCCGCCGCGCAAATATCGGACCGGATCGGGGCCACCGCGCAAAAACCGGAGCGGATCCGGCCCGCGGAACGGGCCGCCGCGCAAAAACCGGAGCGGATCGGGGCCGCCGCGCAAAAACCGGACCGGATCCGGCCCGCGGAACGGGCAGCGGCGCAAAAACCGTACGGGATCGGAGCCACCGCGCAAAAACCGGAGCGGATGCGGCCCGCGGAACGGGCCGCCGCGCAAAAACCGGACCGGCTCCGGCCCGCGGAACGGGCCGCGGCACAAAAACCGGAGCGGATCGGGGCCGCCGCGCAAAAACCGGACCGGATCCGGCCCGCGGAACTGGCCACCGCGCAAAAACCGGAGCGGATCCGGCCCGCGGAACGGGCCGCCGCGCAAAAACCAGACAGGCTCGGGGCCGCCGCGCAAAAAATGGACCGGCTCCGGACCGCGGAACGGGCCGTCGCGCAAAAACCGGACCGGCTCAGTGCCGCCGCGCAAAAACCGGACCGGATCCGGCCCGCGGAACGGGCCGCCGCGCAAAAACCGGAGCGGATCGGGGCCGCCGCGCAAAAACCGGACCGGATCCGGCCCGCAGAACGGGCCGCCGCGCAAAAACCGGAGCGGATCGGGGCCGCCGCGCAAAAACCGGACCGGATTCAGCCCGCGGAACGGGCCGCCGCGGAAAAACCGGAGCGGATCGGGGCCGCCGCGCAAAAACCGGAGCGGATCCGGCCCGCGGAACGGGCCGCCGCGCAAAAACCGGACCAGCTCGGGGCCGCCGCGCAAAAACCGGAGCGGATCCGGCCCGCGGAACGGGCCGCCGCGCAAAAACCGGAGCGGCTCGGGGCCGCCGCGCAAAAACCGGAGCGGCTCCGGCCCGCGGAACGGGCCGCCGCGCAAAAACCGGAGCGGATCGGGGCCGCCGCGCAAAAACCGGACCGGATCCGGCCCGCGGAACGGGCTGCCGCGCAAAAACCGGACCGGCTCGGGGCCACCGCGCAAAAACCGGAGCGGATCCGGCCCGCGGAACAGGCCGCCGCGCAAAAACCGGAGCGGATCGGGGCCGCCGTGCAAAAACCGGACCGGCTCCGGCCCGCGGAACGGGCTGCCGCACAAAAACCGTACGGGATCGGGGCCGCCGCGCAAAAACCGGAGCGGATCCGGCCCGCGGAACGGGACGCCGCGCAAAAACCGGACCGGAACGGGGCCGCCGCGCAAAAACCGGAGCGGATCCGGCCCGCGGAACGGGCCGCCGCGCAAAAACCGGACAGGATCGGGGCCGCCGCGCAAAAACCGGAGCGGATCCGGCCCGCGGAACGGGCCGCGGCGCAAAAACCGGACTGGATGCGGCCCACGGAACGGGCCGCCGGGCAAAAACCGGACCGGATCGGAGCCACCGCGCAAAAACCGGAGCGGATGCGGCCCGCGGAACGGGCCGCCGCGCAAAAACCGGAGTGGATCGGGGCCGCCGCGCAAAAACCGGAGCGGATCCGGCCCGCGGAATGGGCCGCCGCGCAAAAACCGGAGCGGATCCGGCCCGCAGAACGGGCCGCCGCGCAAAAACCGGACCGGATCGGGGCCGCCGTGCAAAAACCGGAGCGGATCCAGCCCGCGGAACGGGCCGCCGCGGAAAAACCAGACCGGATCGGGGCCGCCGTGCAAAAACCGGAGCGGATCCGGCCCGCGGAACGGGCCGCCGCGCAAAAACCGGAGCGGATCGGGGCCGCCGCGCAAAAACCGGAGCGGATCCGGCCCGCGGAACGGGTCGCCGCGCAAAAACCGGAGCGGCTCGGGGCCGCCGTGCAAAAACCGGACCGGCTCCGGCCCGCGGAACGGGCTGCCGCACAAAAACCGGAATGGATCGGGGCCGCCGCGCAAAAACCGGAGCGGATCCGGCCCGCGGAACGGGCCGCCGCGCAAAAACCGGAGCGGATCGCGTCCGCCGCGCAAAAACCGGAGCGGATCCGGCCCGCGGAAAGGGCCGCGGCACAAAAACCGGACCGGCTCGGGGCCGCCGCGCAAAAACCGGAGCAGATCCGGCCCGCGGAACGGGCCGCCGCGCAAAAACCAGACAGGCTCGGGGCCGCCGCGCAAAAAATGGACCGGCTCCGGCCCGCGGAACGGGCCGCCGCGCAAAAACCGGAGCGGATCGGGGCCGCCGCGCAAAAACCGGAGCAGATCCGGCCCCCTGAACGGGCCGCTGCGCAAAAACTGGAGCGGATCGGGGCCGCCGCGCAAAAACCGGAGCGGATCCGGCCCGCGGAACGGGCTGCCGCACAAAAACCGGAGCGGATCGGGGCCGCCGCGCAAAAACCGGAGCGGATCCGGCCCGCGGAACAGGCCGCCGCGCAAAAACCGGACCGGATCGGAGCCACCGCGCAAAAACCGGAGCGGATCCGGCCCGCGGAACGGGCCGCCGCGCAAAAACTGGACAGGATCGGGGCCGCCGCGCAAAAACCGGAGCGGATCCGGCCCGCGGAACGGGCCGCGGCACAAAAACCGGAGCGGATCGGGGCCGCCGCGCAAAAACCGGACCGGATCCGGCCCGCGGAACGGGCCGCCGCGCAAAAACCAGAGTGGATCGGGGCCGCCGCGCAAAAACCGGAGCGGATCCGGCCCGCGGAACGGGCCGCCGCGCAAAAACCGGAGCGGATCGGGGCCGCCGCGCAAAAAGCGGAGCGGATCCGGCCCGCAGAACGGGCCGCCGCGCAAAAACCGGAGTGGATCGGGGCCGCCGCGCAAAAACCGGACCGGATCCGGCCCGCGGAACGGGCCGCCGTGCAAAAACCGGAGCGGATCCGGCCCGCGGAACGGGCCGCCGCGCAAAAACCGGACCGTATCGGGGCCGCCGCGCAAAAACCGGAGCGGATCCGGCCCGCGGAACGGGCCGCCACGCAGAAACCGGAGCGGATCGGGGCCGCCGCGCAAAAACCGGAGCAGATCCGGCCCGCGGAACGGGCCGCCGCGCAAAAACTGGACAGGATCGGGGCCGCCGTGCAAAAACCGGACCGGCTCCGGCCCGCGGAACGGGCTGCCGCACAAAAACCGGAGCGGATCGGGGCCGCCGCGCAAAAACCGGAGCGGATGCGGCCCGCGGAACGGGCCGCCGCGCAAAAACCGGACCGGATCAGGGCCACCGCGCAAAAAGCGGAGCGGATCCGGCCCGCGGAACGGGCCGCCGCGCAAAAACCGGAGCGGATCGGGGCCGCCGCGCAAAAACCGGAGCAGATCCGGCCCCCTGAACGGGCCGCGGCACAAAAACCGGAGCGGATCGTGGCCGCCGCGCAAAAACCGGACCGGATCCGGCCCGCGGAACGGGCCGCCGCGCAAAAACCAGAGCGGATCAGGGCCGCCGCGCAAAAACCGGAGCGGATCCGGCCCGCGGAACGGGCCGCCGCGCAAAAACCGGAGCGGATCGGGGCCGCCGCGCAAAAACCGGAGCGGATCCGGCCCGCGGAACGGGCCGCCGCGCAAAAACCGGAGCGGATCGTGGCCGCCGCGCAAAAACCGGACCGGATTCAGCCCGCGGAACGGGCCGCCGCGGAAAAACTGGACAGGATCGGGGCCGCCGTGCAAAAACCGGAGCGGATCCGGCCCGCGGAACGGGCCGCCGCGCAAAAACCGGACCAGCTCGGGGCCGCCGCACAAAAACCGGAGCGGATCCGGCCCGCGGAACGGGCCGCCGCGCAAAAACCGGAGCGGCTCGGGGCCGCCGCGCAAAAACCGGAGCGGCTCCGGCCCGCGGAACGGGCCGCCGCGCAAAAACCGGAGCGGATCGGGGCCACCGCGCAAAAACCGGAGCAGATCCGGCCCGCGGAACGGGCTGCCGCGCAAAAACCGGACCGGCTCGGGGCCGCCGCGCAAAAACCGGAGCGGATCCGGCCCGCGGAACGGGCCGCCGCGCAAAAACCGGAGCGGATCGGGGCCGCCGTGCAAAAACCGGACCGGCTCTGGCCCGCGGAACGGGCTGCCGCACAAAAACCGGAGCGGATCGGGGCCGCCGCGCAAAAACCGGAGCGGATCCGGCCCGCGGAACGGGACGCCGCGCAAAAACCGGAGCGGATCGGGGCCGCCGCGCAAAAACCGGAGCGGATCCGGCCCGCGGAACGGGCCGCCGCGCAAAAACTGGACAGGATCGGGGCCGCCGCGCAAAAACCGGAGCGGATCCGGCCCGCGGAACGGGCCGCCGCGCAAAAACCGGACTGGATGCGGCCCACGGAACGGGCCGCCGCGCAAAAACCGGACCGGATCGGAGCCACCGCGCAAAAACCGGAGCGGATCCGGCCCGCGGAACGGGCCGCCGCGCAAAAACCGGAGTGGATCGGGGCCGCCGCGCAAAAACCGGAGCGGATCGGGGCCCGCGGAATGGGCCGCCGCGCAAAAACCGGAGCGGATCCGGCCCGCAGAACGGGCCGCCGCGCAAAAACCGGAGCGGATCGGGGCCGCCGCGCAAAAACCGGAGCGGATCCAGCCCGCGGAACGGGCCGCCGCGGAAAAACCAGACCGGATCGGGGCCGCCGTGCAAAAACCGGAGCGGATCCGGCCCGCGGAACGGGCCGCCGCGCAAAAACCGGACCGGATCGGGGCCGCCGCGCAAAAACCGGAGCGGCTCCGGCCCGCGGAACGGGTCGCCGCGCAAAAACCGTACGGGATCGGGGCCGCCGTGCAAAAACCGGACGGCTCCGGCCCGCGGAACGGGCTGCCGCACAAAAACCGGACAGGATCGGGGCCGCCGCGCAAAAACCGGAGCGGATCCGGCCCGCGGAACGGGGCCGCCGGCAAAAACCGGAGCGGATCGGGGCCGCCGCGCAAAAACCGGAGCGGATCCGGCCCGCGGAAAGGGCCGCGGCACAAAAACCGGACCGGCTCGGGGCCGCCGCGCAAAAACCGGAGCAGATCCGGCCCGCGGAACGGGCCGCCGCGCAAAAACCGGACCGGATCGGAGCCACCGCGCAAAAACCGGAGCGGATGCCGCCCGCGGAACGGGCCGCCGCGCAAAAACCGGACCGGCTCGGGGCCGCCGCCCAAAAAGCGGAGCGGATGCGGCCCGCGGAACGGGCCGCGGCGCAAAAACCGGACCGTATCGGGGCCGCCGCGCAAAAACCGGAGCGGATCCGGCCCGCGGAACGGGCCGCCACGCAAAAACCGGAGCGGATCGGGGCCGCCGCGCAAAAACCGGAGCAGATCCGGCCCGCGGAACGGGCCGCTGCGCAAAAACCGGAGCGGATCGGGGCCGCTGCGCAAAAACCGGACCGGCTCCGGCCCGCGGAACGGGCTGCCGCACAAAAACCGGAGCGGATCGGGGCCGCCGCGCAAAAACCGGAGCGGATCCGGCCCGCGGAACGGGCCGCCGCGCAAAAACCGGACCGGATCGGGGCCACCGCGCAAAAACCGGAGCGGATCCGGCCCGCGGAACGGGCCGCCGCGCAAAAACCGGAGCGGATCGGGGCCGCCGCGCAAAAACCGGAGCGGATCCGGCCCGCGGAACGGGCCGCGGCACAAAAACCGGAGCGGATCGGGGCCGACGCGCAAAAACCGGACCGCATCCGGCCCGCGGAACGGGCCGCCGCGCAAAAACCAGAGTGGATCGGGGCCGCCGCGCAAAAACCGGAGCGGATCCGGCCCGCTGAACAGGCCGCCGCGCAAAAACCGGACCGGATCGGGGCCGCCGCGCAAAAAGCGGAGCGGATCCGGCCCGCAGAACGGGCCGCCGCGCAAAAACCGGACAGGATCGGGGCCGCCGCGCAAAAACCGGACCGGATCCGGCCCGCGGAACGGGCCGCCGTGCAAAAACCGGAGCGGATCCGGCCCGCGGAACGGGCCGCCGCGCAAAAACCGGACCGTATCGGGGCCGCCGTGCAAAAACCGGAGCGGATCCGGCCCGCGGAACGGGCCGCCACGCAAAAACCGGAGCGGATCGGGGCCGCCGCGCAAAAACCGGAGCAGATCCGGCCCGCGGAACGGGCCGCCGCGCAAAAACTGGACAGGACCGGGGCCGCCGTGCAAAAACCGGACCGGCTCCGGCCCGCGGAACGGGCTGCCGCACAAAAACCGGAGCGGATCGGGGCCGCCGCGCAAAAACCGGAGCGGATCCGGCCCGCGGAACGGGCCGCCGCGCAAAAACCGGACCGGATCGGGGCCACCGCGCAAAAACCGGAGCGGATCCGGCCCGCGGAACGGGCCGCCGCGCAAAAACCGGAGCGGATCGGGGCCGCCGTGCAAAAACCGGAGCGGATCCGGCCCGCGGAACGGGCCGCGGCACAAAAACCGGAGCGGATCGGGGCCGCCGCGCAAAAACCGGACCGGATCCGGCCCGCGGAACGGGCCGCCGCGCAAAAACCAGAGTGGATCGGGGCCGCCGCGCAAAAACCGGACCGGATCCGGCCCGCGGAACGGGCCGCCGCGCAAAAACCGGAGCGGATCGGGGCCGCCGCGCAAAAACCGGAGCGGATCCGGCCCGCGGAACGGGCCGCCGCGCAAAAACCGGAGCGGATCGTGGCCGCCGCGCAAAAACCGGACCGGATCCAGCCCGCGGAACGGGCCGCCGCGGAAAAACCAGAGCGGATCAGGGCCGCCGCGCAAAAACCGGAGCGGATCCGGCCCGCGGAACGGGCCGCCGCGCAAAAACCGGACCAGCTCGGGGCCGCCGCGCAAAAACCGGAGCGGCTCCGGCCCGCGGAACGGGCCGCCGCGCAAAAACCGGAGCGGCTCGGGGCCACCGCGCAAAAACCGGAGCGGATCCGGCCCGCGGAACGGGCCGCCGCGCAAAAACCGGAGCGGATCGGGGCCGCCGCGCAAAAACCGGAGCGGATCCGGCCCGCGGAACGGGCCGCCGCGCAAAAACCGGAGCGGATCGGGGCCGCCGTGCAAAAACCGGACCGGCTCCGGCCCGCGGAACGGGCTGCCGCACAAAAACCGGAGCGGATCGGGGCCGCCGCGCAAAAACCGGAGCGGATCCGGCCCGCGGAACGGGCCGCCACGCAAAAACCGGAGCGGATCGGGGCCGCGGCGCAAAAACCGGACCGGATCCGGCCCGCGGAACGGGCCGCGGCGCAAAAACCGGACCGGATCGGGGCCGCCGCGCAAAAACCGGACTGGATGCGGCCCGCGGAACGGGCCACCGCGCAAAAACCGGAGAGGATCGGAGCCACCGCGCAAAAACCGGAGCAGATCCGGCCCGCGGAACGGGCCGCGGCACAAAAACCGGAGCGGATCGGGGCCGCCGCGCAAAAACCGGAGCGGCTCCGGCCCGCGGAACGGGCCGCCGCGCAAAAACCGGAGCGGATCGGGGCCGCCGCGCAAAAACCGGAGCGGATGCGGCCCGCGGAACGGGCCGCCGCGCAAAAACCGGAGCGGATCGGGGCCGCCGCGCAAAAACCGGAGCGGATCCGGCCCGCGGAACGGGCCACCGCGCAAAAATCGGACCGGATCGGGGCCGCCGCGCAAAAACCGGAGCGGATGCGGCCCGCGGAACGGGCCGCCGCGCAAAAACCGGACCGGCTCGGGGCCACCGCGCAAAAACCGGAGCGGATTGGGTCCGCCGAGCAAAAACCGGAGCGGATCCGGCCCGCGGAACGGGCCGCCGCGCAAAAACCGGACCGTATCAGGGCCGCCGCGCAAAAACCGGAGCGGATCCGGCCCGCGGAACGGGCCGCCGCACAAAAACCGGACCGGCTCGGGGCCGCCGCGCAAAAACCGGACCGGATCCGGCCCGCGGAACGGGCCGCCGCGCAAAAACCGGACCGGCTCGGGGCCGCCGCGCAAAAACCGGAGCAGATCCGGCCCGCGGAACGGGCCGCCGCGCAAAAACCGGACCGGATCGGGGCCGCCGTGCAAACACCGGACCGTCTCCGGCCCGCGGAACGGGCTGCCGCACAAAAACCGGAGCGGATCGGGGCCGCCGCGCAAAAACCGGAGCGGATCCGGCCCGCGGAACGGGCCGCCGCGCAAAAACCGGAGCGGATCGGGGCCGCCATGCAAAAACCGGACCGGCTCCGGCCCGCGGAACGGGCTGCCGCACAAAAACCGTACGGGATCGGGGCCGCCGCGCAAAAACCGGACCGGATCCGGCCCGCGGAACGGGCCGCCGCGCAAAAATCGGACCGGATCGGGGCCGCCGCGCAAAAACCGGACCGGATGCGGCCCGCGGAACGGGCCGCCGCGCAAATATCGGACCGGATCGGGGCCACCGCGCAAAAACCGGAGCGGATCCGGCCCGCGGAACGGGCCGCCGCGCAAAAACCGGAGCGGATCGGGGCCGCCGCGCAAAAACCGGACCGGATCCGGCCCGCGGAACGGGCAGCGGCGCAAAAACCGTACGGGATCGGAGCCACCGCGCAAAAACCGGAGCGGATCCGGCCCGCGGAACGGGCCACCGCGCAAAAACCGGACCGGATCGGGGCCGCCGCGCAAAAACCGGACCGGATCCGGCCCGCGGAACTGGCCACCGCGCAAAAACCGGAGCGGATCCGGCCCGCGGAACGGGCCGCCGCGCAAAAACCAGACAGGCTCGGGGCCGCCGCGCAAAAAATGGACCGGCTCCGGACCGCGGAACGGGCCGTCGCGCAAAAACCGGACCGGCTCAGTGCCGCCGCGCAAAAACCGGACCGGATCCGGCCCGCGGAACGGGCCGCCGCGCAAAAACCGGAGCGGATCGGGGCCGCCGCGCAAAAACCGGACCGGATCCGGCCCGCAGAACGGGCCGCCGCGCAAAAACCGGACCGGATCGGGGCCGCCGCGCAAAAACCGGACCGGATTCAGCCCGCGGAACGGGCCGCCGCGGAAAAACCGGAGCGGGTCGGGGCCGCCGCGCAAAAACCGGAGCGGATCCGGCCCGCGGAACGGGCCGCCGCGCAAAAACCGGACCAGCTCGGGGCCGCCGCGCAAAAACCGGAGCGGATCCGGCCCGCGGAACGGGCCGCCGCGCAAAAACCGGAGCGGCTCGGGGCCGCCGCGCAAAAACCGGAGCGGCTCCGGCCCGCGGAACGGGCCGCCGCGCAAAAACCGGAGCGGATCGGGGCCGCCGCGCAAAAACCGGACCGGATCCGGCCCGCGGAACGGGCTGCCGCGCAAAAACCGGACCGGCTCGGGGCCACCGCGCAAAAACCGGAGCGGATCCGGCCCGCGGAACAGGCCGCCGCGCAAAAACCGGAGCGGATCGGGGCCGCCGTGCAAAAACCGGACCGGCTCCGGCCCGCGGAACGGGCTGCCGCACAAAAACCGTACGGGATCGGGGCCGCCGCGCAAAAACCGGAGCGGATCCGGCCCGCGGAACGGGACGCCGCGCAAAAACCGGACCGGAACGGGGCCGCCGCGCAAAAACCGGAGCGGATCCGGCCCGCGGAACGGGCCGCCGCGCAAAAACCGGACAGGATCGGGGCCGCCGCGCAAAAACCGGAGCGGATCCGGCCCGCGGAACGGGCCGCGGCGCAAAAACCGGACTGGATGCGGCCCACGGAACGGGCCGCCGGGCAAAAACCGGACCGGATCGGAGCCACCGCGCAAAAACCGGAGCGGATGCGGCCCGCGGAACGGGCCGCCGCGCAAAAACCGGAGTGGATCGGGGCCGCCGCGCAAAAACCGGAGCGGATCCGGCCCGCGGAATGGGCCGCCGCGCAAAAACCGGAGCGGATCCGGCCCGCAGAACGGGCCGCCGCGCAAAAACCGGACCGGATCGGGGCCGCCGTGCAAAAACCGGAGCGGATCGGGGCCGCCGCGGAACGGGCCGCCGCGGAAAAACCAGACCGGATCGGGGCCGCCGTGCAAAAACCGGAGCGGATCCGGCCCGCGGAACGGGCCGCCGCGCAAAAACCGGAGCGGATCGGGGCCGCCGCGCAAAAACCGGAGCGGATCCGGCCCGCGGAACGGGTCGCCGCGCAAAAACCGGAGCGGCTCGGGGCCGCCGTGCAAAAACCGGACCGGCTCCGGCCCGCGGAACGGGCTGCCGCACAAAAACCGGAATGGATCGGGGCCGCCGCGCAAAAACCGGAGCGGATCCGGCCCGCGGAACGGGCCGCCGCGCAAAAACCGGAGCGGATCGCGTCCGCCGCGCAAAAACCGGAGAGGATCCGGCCCGCGGAAAGGGCCGCGGCACAAAAACCGGACCGGCTCGGGGCCGCCGCGCAAAAACCGGAGCAGATCCGGCCCGCGGAACGGGCCGCCGCGCAAAAACCAGACAGGCTCGGGGCCGCCGCGCAAAAAATGGACCGGCTCCGGCCCGCGGAACGGGCCGCCGCGCAAAAACCGGAGCGGATCGGGGCCGCCGCGCAAAAACCGGAGCAGATCCGGCCCCCTGAACGGGCCGCTGCGCAAAAACTGGAGCGGATCGGGGCCGCCGCGCAAAAACCGGACCGGCTCCGGCCCGCGGAACGGGCTGCCGCACAAAAACCGGAGCGGATCGGGGCCGCCGCGCAAAAACCGGAGCGGATCCGGCCCGCGGAACAGGCCGCCGCGCAAAAACCGGACCGGATCGGAGCCACCGCGCAAAAACCGGAGCGGATCCGGCCCGCGGAACGGGCCGCCGCGCAAAAACTGGACAGGATCGGGGCCGCCGCGCAAAAACCGGAGCGGATCCGGCCCGCGGAACGGGCCGCGGCACAAAAACCGGAGCGGATCGGGGCCGCCGCGCAAAAACCGGACCGGATCCGGCCCGCGGAACGGGCCGCCGCGCAAAAACCAGAGTGGATCGGGGCCGCCGCGCAAAAACCGGAGCGGATCCGGCCCGCGGAACGGGCCGCCGCGCAAAAACCGGAGCGGATCGGGGCCGCCGCGCAAAAAGCGGAGCGGATCCGGCCCGCAGAACGGGCCGCCGCGCAAAAACCGGAGCGGATCGGGGCCGCCGCGCAAAAACCGGACCGGATCCGGCCCGCGGAACGGGCCGCCGTGCAAAAACCGGAGCGGATCCGGCCCGCGGAACGGGCCGCCGCGCAAAAACCGGACCGTATCGGGGCCGCCGCGCAAAAACCGGAGCGGATCCGGCCCGCGGAACGGGCCGCCACGCAAAAACCGGAGCGGATCGGGGCCGCCGCGCAAAAACCGGAGCAGATCCGGCCCGCGGAACGGGCCGCCGCGCAAAAACTGGACAGGATCGGGGCCGCCGTGCAAAAACCGGACCGGCTCCGGCCCGCGGAACGGGCTGCCGCACAAAAACCGGAGCGGATCGGGGCCGCCGCGCAAAAACCGGAGCGGATGCGGCCCGCGGAACGGGCCGCCGCGCAAAAACCGGACCGGATCAGGGCCACCGCGCAAAAAGCGGAGCGGATCCGGCCCGCGGAACGGGCCGCCGCGCAAAAACCGGAGCGGATCGGGGCCGCCGCGCAAAAACCGGAGCAGATCCGGCCCCCTGAACGGGCCGCGGCACAAAAACCGGAGCGGATCGTGGCCGCCGCGCAAAAACCGGACCGGATCCGGCCCGCGGAACGGGCCGCCGCGCAAAAACCAGAGCGGATCAGGGCCGCCGCGCAAAAACCGGAGCGGATCCGGCCCGCGGAACGGGCCGCCGCGCAAAAACCGGAGCGGATCGGGGCCGCCGCGCAAAAACCGGAGCGGATCCGGCCCGCGGAACGGGCCGCCGCGCAAAAACCGGAGCGGATCGTGGCCGCCGCGCAAAAACCGGACCGGATCCAGCCCGCGGAACGGGCCGCCGCGGAAAAACCAGAGCGGATCAGGGCCGCCGCGCAAAAACCGGAGCGGATCCGGCCCGCGGAACGGGCCGCCGCGCAAAAACCGGACCAGCTCGGGGCCGCCGCGCAAAAACCGGAGCGGATCCGGCCCGCGGAACGGGCCGCCGCGCAAAAACCGGAGCGGCTCGGGGCCACCGCGCAAAAACCGGACCGGATCCGACCCGCGGAACGGGCTGCCGCGCAAAAACCGGACCGGCTCTGGGCCGCCGCGCAAAAACCGGACCGGATCCGGCCCAGGGAACGGGCCGCCGCGCAAAAACCGGAGCGGATCGGGGCCGCCGTGCAAAAACCGGACCGGCTCCGGCCCGCGGAACGGGCTGCCGCACAAAAACCGGAGCGGATCGGGGCCGCCGCGCAAAAAGCGGAGCGGATCCGGCCCGCGGAACGGGCCGCCACGCAAAAACCGGACCGGCTCGGGGCCGCCGCGCAAAAACCGGAGCAGATCCGGCCCGCGGAACGGGCCGCGGCGCAAAAACCGGAGCGGATCGGGGCCGCCGCGCAAAAACCGGACCGGCTCCGGCCCGCGGAACGGGCCGCCGCGCAAAAACCGGACCGGATCTGTCCCGCGGAACGGGCCGCCGCGCAAAAACCGGACCGGATCGGGGCCGCCGCGCAAAAACCGGAGCGGATCCGGCCCGCAGAACGGGCCGCCGCGCAAAAACCGGACAGGATCAGGGCCGCCGCGCAAAAACCGGACCGGATCCAGCCCGCGGAACGGGCCGCCGCGGAAAAACCGGAGCGGATCGGGGCCGCCGCGCAAAAACCGGAGCGGATCCGGCCCGCGGAACGGGCCGCCCCGCAACAACCGGACCAGCTCGGGGCCGCCGCGCAAAAAGCGGAGCGGATCCGGCCCGCGGAACGGGCCGCCGCGCAAAAACCGGAGCGGATCGGGGCCGCCGCGCAAAAACCGGAGCGGCTCCGGCCCGCGGAACGGGCCGCCGCGCAAAAACCGGAGCGGATCGGGGCCACCGCGCAAAAACCGGACCGGATCCGGCCCGCGGAACGGGCTGCCGCGCAAAAACCGGACCGGCTCGGGGCCGCCGCAGAAAAACCGGAGCGGATCCGGCCCGCGGAACGGGCCGCCGCGCAAAAACCGGACCGGCTCCGGCCCGCGGAACGGGCTGCCGCACAAAAACCGGAGCGGATCGGGGCCGCCGCGCAAAAACCGGAGCGGATGCAGCCCGCGGAACGGGCCGCCGCGCAAAAACCGGAGCGGATCGGGGCCGCCGCGCAAAAACCGGAGCGGATCCGGCCCGCGGAACGGGCCGCCGCGCAAAAACCGGACTGGATGCGGCCCACGGAACGGGCCGCCGGGCAAAAACCGGACCGGATCGGAGCCACCGCGCAAAAACCGGAGCGGATCCGGCCCGCGGAACGGGCCGCCGCGTAAAAACCGGACAGTATCGGGGCCGCCGCGCAAAAACCGGAGCGGATCCGGCCCGCGGAACGGGCCGCCGCGCAAAAACCGGAGCGGATCCGGCCCGCAGAACGGGCCGCCGCGCAAAAACCGGAGCGGATCGGGGCCGCCGCGCAAAAACCGGAGCGGATGCGGCCCGCGGAACGGGCCGCCGCGGAAAAACCAGACCGGGTCGGGGCCGCCGTGCAAAAACCGGAGCGGATCCGGCCCGCGGAACGGGCCGCCGCGCAAAAACCGGAGCGGATCGGGGCCGCCGCGCAAAAACCGGAGCGGATCCGGCCCGCGGAACGGGTCGCCGCGCAAAAACCGGAGCGGATCGGGGCCGCCGTGCAAAAACCGGACCGGCTCCGGCCCGCGGAACGGGCTGCCGCACAAAAACCGGAGCGGATCGGGGCCGCCGCGCAAAAACCGGAGCGGATCCGGCCCGCGGAACGGGCCGCCGCGCAAAAACCGGAGCGGATCGGGGCCGCTGCGCAAAAAGCGGAGCGGATCCGGCCCGCGGAAAGGGCCGCGGCACAAAAACCAAACCGTATCGGGGCTGCCGCGCAAAAACCGGACCGGATCCGGCCCGCGGAACGGGCCGCCGCGCAAAAACCGGAGCGGCTCGGGGCCGCCGCGCAAAAACCGGAGCGGCTCCGGCCCGCGGAACGGGCCGCCGCGCAAAAACCGGAGCGGATCGGGGCCACCGCGCAAAAACCGGAGCGGATCCGGCCCGCGGAACGGGCCGCCGCGCAAAAACCGGAGCGGATCGGGGCCGCCGCGCAAAAACCGGAGCGGATCCGGCCCGCGGAACGGGCTGCCGCGCAAAAAACGGAGCGGATCCGTCCGGCGGAACGGGCCGCCGCGCAAAAACCGGACCGGATCGGGGCCGCCGCGCAAAAACCGGAGCGGATCCGGCCCAGGGAACGGGCCGCCGCGCAAAAACCGGAGCGGATCGGGGCCGCCGCGCAAAAACCGGACCGGCTCCGGCCCGCGGAACGGGCTGCCGCACAAAAACCAGAGCGGATCGGGGCCGCCGCGCAAAAACCGGAGCGGATCCGGCCCGCGGAACGGGCCGCCGCGCAAAAACCGGAGCGGATCGGGGCCGCCGCGCAAAAACCGGAGCGGATCCGGCCCGCGGAACGGGCCGCCGCGCAAAAACCGGAGCGGATCGGAGCCGCCGCACAAAAACCGGAGCGGATATGGCCCGCGGAACGGGCCGCGGCGCAAAAACCGGAGCAGATCCGGCCCGCGGAACGGGCCGCCGCGCAAAAACCGGACAGGAACGGGCCGCCGTGCAAAAACCGGACCGGCTCCGGCCCGCGGAACGGGCTGCCGCGCAAAAACCGGAGCGGATCGGGGCCGCCGCGCAAAAACCGGAGCGGATCCGGCCCGCGGAACGGGCCGCCGCGCAAGAACCGGACCGGATCGGAGCCACCGCGCAAAAACCGGAGCGGATCCGGCCCGCGGAACGGGCCGCCGCGCAAAAACCGGACCGGATCCGGCCCGCGGAACGGGCCGCGGCACAAAAACCAGAGCGGATCGGGGCTGCCGCGCAAAAACCGGAGCGGATCGGGGCCGCCGCGCAAAAACCGGAGCGGATCCGGCCCGCGGAACGGGCTGCCGCACAAAAACCGGAGCGGATCGGGGCCGCCGCGCAAAAACCGGAGCGGATGCGGCCCGCGGAACGGGCCGCCGCGCAAAAACCGGACAGGATCGGGGCCGCCGCGCAAAAACCGGAGCGGATCCGGCCCGTGGAACGGGCCGCCGCGCAAAAACCGGAGCGGATCGGGGCCGCCGCGCAAAAAGCGGAGCGGATCCGGCCCGCAGAACGGGCCGCCGCGCAAAAACCGGAGCGGATCGGGGCTGCCGCGCAAAAACCGGAGCGGATCCGGCCCCCGGAACGGGCCGCCGCGCAAAAACCGGACCGGATCGGAGCCACCGCTCAAAAACCGGAGCGGATCCGGCCCGCGGAACGGGCCGCCGCGCAAAAACTGGACAGGATCGGGGCCGCCGCGCAAAAACCGGAGCGGATCCGGCCCGCGGAACGGGCCGCGGCACAAAAACCGGAGCGGATCGGGGCCGCCGCGCAAAAACCGGAGCGGATCCGGCCCCCGGAACGGGCCGCCGCGCAAAAACTAGAGTGGATCGGGGCCGCCGCGCAAAAACCGGACCGGATCCGGCCCGCGGAACGGGCCGCCGCGCAAAAACCGGAGTGGATCGGGGCCGCCGCGCAAAAACCGGAGCGGATCCGGCCCGCAGAACGGGCCGCCGCGCAAAAACCGGAGCGGATCGTGGCCGCCGCGCAAAAACCGGACCGGATCCGGCCCGCGGAACGGGCCGCCGCGCAAAAACCGGAGCGGATCGGGGCCGCCGCGCAAAAACCGGACCGGATCCGGCCCGCGGAACGGGCCGCCGCGCAAAAACCGGACCAGCTCGGGGCCGCCGCGCAAAAACCGGAGCGGATCCGGCCCGCGGAACGGGCCGCCGCACAAAAACCGGAGCGGCTCGGGGCCGCCGCGCAAAAACCGGACCGGCTCTGGCCCGCGGAACGGGCCGCGGCGCAAAAACCGGACCGGCTCGGGGCCGCCGCGCAAAAACCGGACCGGCTCCGGCCCGCGGAACGGGCCGCCGCGCAAAAACCGGACCGGATCCGTCCCGCGGAACGGGCCGCCGCGCAAAAACCGGAGCGGATCGGGGCCGCCGCGCAAAAACCGGAGCGGATCCGGCCCGCAGAACGGGCCGCCGCGCAAAAACCGGACAGGATCAGGGCCGCCGCGCAAAAACCGGACCGGATCCAGCCCGCGGAACGGGCCGCCGCGGAAAAACCGGAGCGGATCGGGGCCGCCGCGCAAAAACCGGAGCGGATCCGGCCCGCGGAACGGGCCGCCGCGCAACAACCGGACCGGATCGGGGCCGCCGCGCAAAAAGCGGAGCGGATCCGGCCCGCGGAACGGGCCGCCGCGCAAAAACCGGAGCGGATCGGGGCCGCCGCGCAAAAACCGGAGCGGCTCCGGCCCGCGGAACGGGCCGCCGCGCAAAAACCGGAGCGGATCGGGGCCACCGCGCAAAAACCGGACCGGATCCGGCCCGCGGAACGGGCTGCCGCGCAAAAACCGGACCGGCTCGGGGTCGCCGCACAAAAACCGGAGCGGATCCGGCCCGCGGAACGGGCCGCCGCGCAAAAACCGGAGCGGATCGGGGCCGCCGTGCAAAAACCGGACCGGCTCCGGCCCGCGGAACGGGCTGCCGCACAAAAACCGGAGCGGATCGGGGCCGCCGCGCAAAAACCGGAGCGGATGCGGCCCGCGGAACGGGCCGCCGCGCAAAAACCGGAGCGGATCGGGGCCGCCGCGCAAAAACCGGAGCGGATCCGGCCCGCGGAACGGGCCGCCGCGCAAAAACCGGACTGGATGCGGCCCACGGAACGGGCCGCCGGGCAAAAACCGGACCGGATCGGAGCCACCGCGCAAAAACCGGAGCGGATCCGGCCCGCGGAACGGGCCGCCGCGCAAAAACCGGAGTGGATCGGGGCCGCCGCGCAAAAACCGGAGCGGATCCGGCCCGCGGAATGGGCCGCCGCGCAAAAACCGGAGCGGATCCGGCCCGCAGAACGGGCCGCCGCGCAAAAACCGGAGCGGATCGGGGCCGCCGCGCAAAAACCGGAGCGGATGCGGCCCGCGGAACGGGCCGCCGCGGAAAAACCAGACCGGATCGGGGCCGCCGTGCAAAAACCGGAGCGGATCCGGCCCGCGGAACGGGCCGCCGCGCAAAAACCGGAGCGGATCGGGGCCGCCGCGCAAAAACCGGAGCGGATCCGGCCCGCGGAACGGGTCGCCGCGCAAAAACCGGAGCGGATCGGGGCCGCCGTGCAAAAACCGGACCGGCTCCGGCCCGCGGAACGGGCTGCCGCACAAAAACCGGAGCGGATCGGGGCCGCCGCGCAAAAACCGGAGCGGATCCGGCCCGCGGAACGGGCCGCCGCGCAAAAACCGGAGCGGATCGGGGCCGCTGCGCAAAAAGCGGAGCGGATCCGGCCCGCGGAAAGGGCCGCGGCACAAAAACCAAACCGTATCGGGGCTGCCGCGCAAAAACCGGACCGGATCCGGCCCGCGGAACGGGCCGCCGCGCAAAAACCGGAGCGGCTCGGGGCCGCCGCGCAAAAACCGGAGCGGCTCCGGCCCGCGGAACGGGCCGCCGCGCAAAAACCGGAGCGGATCGGGGCCACCGCGCAAAAACCGGAGCGGATCCGGCCCGCGGAACGGGCCGCCGCGCAAAAACCGGAGCGGATCGGGGCCGCCGCGCAAAAACCGGAGCGGATCCGGCCCGCGGAACGGGCTGCCGCGCAAAAAACGGAGCGGATCGGGGCCGCCGTGCAAAAACCGGACGGGCTCCGGCCCGCGGAACGGGCTGCCGCACAAAAACCGGAGCGGATCGGGGCCGCCGCGCAAAAACCGGAGCGGATCCGGCCCGCGGAACGGGACGCCGCGCAAAAACCGGAGCGGATCGGGGCCGCCGCGCAAAAACCGGAGCGGATGCGGCCCGCGGAACGGGCCGCCGCGCAAAAACCGGACAGGATCGGGGCCGCCGCGCAAAAACCGGAGCGGATCCGGCCCGCGGAACGGGCCGCGGCGCAAAAACCGGAGTGGATCCGTCCGGCGGAACGGGCCGCCGCGCAAAAACCGGACCGGATCGGGGCCGCCGCGCAAAAACCGGAGCGGATCCGGCCCAGGGAACGGGCCGCCGCGCAAAAACCGGAGCGGATCGGGGCCGCCGTGCAAAAACCGGACCGGCTCCGGCCCGCGGAACGGGCTGCCGCACAAAAACCAGAGCGGATCGGGGCCGCCGCGCAAAAACCGGAGCGGATCCGGCCCGCGGAACGGGCCGCCGCGCAAAAACCGGAGCGGATCGGGGCCGCCGCGCAAAAACCGGAGCGGATCCGGCCCGCGGAACGGGCCGCCGCGCAAAAACCGGACCGGATCGGGGCCGCCGCGCAAAAACCGGAGCGGATCCGGGCCGCGGAACGGGCCGCGGCACAAAAACCAGAGCGGATCGGGTCCGCCGCGCAAAAACCGGACCGGATCGGGGCCGCCGCGCAAAAACCGGAGCGGATCCGGCCCGCGGAACGGGCCGCCGCGCAAAAACCGGAGCGGATCGGGGCCGCCGCGCAAAAACCGGACCGGATCCGGCCCGCGGAACGGGCCGCCGCGGAAAAACCGGAGCGGATCGGGGCCGCCGCGCAAAAACCGGAGCGGATGCGGCCCGCGGAACGGGCCGCCGCGCAAAAACCGGACCAGCTCGGGGCCGCCTCGCAAAAACCGGAGCGGATCCGGCCCGCGGAACGGGCCGCCGCGCAAAAACCGGAGCGGCTCGGGGCCGCCGCGCAAAAACCGGAGCGGCTCCGGCCCGCGGAACGGGCCGCCGCGCAAAAACCGGAGCGGATCGGGGCCGCCGCGCAAAAACCGGAGCGGATCCGGCCCGCGGAACGGGCCGCCACGCAAAAACCGGAGCGGATCGGGGCCGCGGCGCAAAAACCGGACCGGATCCGGCCCGCGGAACGGGCCGCGGCGCAAAAACCGGACCGGATCGGGGCCGCCGCGCAAAAACCGGACTGGATGCGGCCCGCGGAACGGGCCACCGCGCAAAAACCGGAGAGGATCGGAGCCACCGCGCAAAAACCGGAGCGGATCCGGCCCGCGGAACGGGCCGCGGCACAAAAACCGGAGCGGATCGGGGCCGCCGCGCAAAAACCGGAGCGGCTCCGGCCCGCGGAACGGGCCGCCGCGCAAAAACCGGAGCGGATCGGGGCCGCCGCGCAAAAACCGGAGCGGATCCGGCCCGCGGAACGGGCCGCCGCGCAAAAACCGGAGCGGATCGGGGCCGCCGCGCAAAAACCGGAGCGGATCCGGCCCGCGGAACGGGCCACCGCGCAAAAATCGGACCGGATCGGGGCCGCCGCGCAAAAACCGGAGCGGATGCGGCCCGCGGAAGGGGCCGCCGCGCAAAAACCGGACCGGCTCGGGGCCACCGCGCAAAAACCGGAGCGGATTGGGTCCGCCGAGCAAAAACCGGAGCGGATCCGGCCCGCGGAACGGGCCGCCGCGCAAAAACCGGACCGTATCAGGGCCGCCGCGCAAAAACCGGAGCGGATCCGGCCCGCGGAACGGGCCGCCGCACAAAAACCGGACCGGCTCGGGGCCGCCGCGCAAAAACCGGAGCGGATCCGGCCCGCGGAACGGGCCGCCGCGCAAAAACCGGACCGGATCGGGGCCGCCGTGCAAACACTGGACCGTCTCCGGCCCGCGGAACGGGCCGCCGCGCAAAAACCGGAGCGGATCGGGGCCGCCGCGCAAAAACCGGAGCGGATCCGGCCCGCGGAACGGGCCGCCGCGCAAAAACCGGAGCGGATCGGGGCCGCCGTGCAAAAACCGGACCGGCTCCGGCCCGCGGAACGGGCTGCCGCACAAAAACCGTACGGGATCGGGGCCGCCGCGCAAAAACCGGACCGGATCCGGCCCGCGGAACGGGCCGCCGCGCAAAAATCGGACCGGATCGGGGCCGCCGCGCAAAAACCGGACCGGATGCGGCCCGCGGAACGGGCCGCCGCGCAAATATCGGACCGGATCGGGGCCACCGCGCAAAAACCGGAGCGGATCCGGCCCGCGAAACGGGCCGCCGCGCAAAAACCGGAGCGGATCGGGGCCGCCGCGCAAAAACCGGACCGGATCCGGCCCGCGGAACGGGCCGCCGCGCAAAAACCGGAGCGGATCGGGCCCGCCGCGCAAAAACCGGAGCGGATCCGGCCCGCGGAACGGGCCGCCGCGCAAAAACCGGAGCGGATCGGGGCCGCCGTGCAAAAACCGGACCGGCTCCGGCCCACGGAACGGGCTGCCGCACAAAAACCGGAGCGGATCGGGGCCGCCGCGCAAAAACCGGAGCGGATCCGGCCCGCGGAATGGGCCGCCGCGCAAAAACCGGAGCGGATCCGGCCCGCGGAACGGGCCGCCGCGCAAAAAACCGGACCGGATCGGGGCCGCCGCGCAAAAACCGGAGCGGATGCGGCCCGCGGAACGGGCCGCCGCGGAAAAACCAGACCGGGTCGGGGCCGCCGTGCAAAAACCGGAGCGGATCCGGCCCGCGGAACGGGCCGCCACGCAAAAACCGGAGCGGATCGGGGCCGCCGCGCAAAAACCGGAGCGGATCCGGCCCGTGGAACGGGTCGCCGCGCAAAAACCGGAGCGGATCAGGGCCGCCGTGCAAAAACCGGACCGGCTCCGGCCCGCGGAACGGGCTGCCGCACAAAAACCGGAGCGGATCGGGGCCGCCGCGCAAAAACCGGAGCGGATCCGGCCCGCGGAACGGGCCGCCGCGCAAAAACCGGAGCGGATCGGGGCCGCCGCGCAAAAAGCGGAGCGGATCCGGCCCGCGGAAAGGGCCGCGGCACAAAAACCGGACCGGATCGGGGCCGCCGCGCAAAAACCGGAGCGGATCCGGCCCGCGGAACGGGCCACCGCGCAAAAACCGGAGCGGCTCGGGGCCGCCGCGCAAAAACCGGAGCGGCTCCGGCCCGCGGAACGGGCCGCCGCGCAAAAACCGGAGTGGATCGGGGCCACCGCGCAAAAACCGGAGCGGATCCGGCCCGCGGAACGGGCCGCCGCGCAAAAACCGGAGCGGATCGGGGCCGCCGCGCAAAAACCGGAGCGGATCCGGCCCGCGGAACGGGCCGCCGCGCAAAAACCGGAGCGGATCGGGGCCGCCGTGCAAAAACCGGACGGGCTCCGGCCCGCGGAACGGGCTGCCGCACAAAAACCGGAGCGGATCGGGGCCGCCGCGCAAAAACCGGAGCGGATCCGGCCCGCGGAACGGGACGCCGCGCAAAAACCGGAGCGGATCGGGGCCGCCGCGCAAAAACCGGAGCGGATGCGGCCCGCGGAACGGGCCGCCGCGCAAAAACCGGACAGGATCGGGGCCGCCGCGCAAAAAACCGGACCGGATCCGGCCCGCGGAACGGGCCGCGGCGCAAAAACCGGAGCGGATCCGTCCCGCGGAACGGGCCGCCGCGCAAAAACCGGACCGGATCGGGGCCGCCGCGCAAAAACCGGAGCGGATCCGGCCCAGGGAACGGGCCGCCGCGCAAAAACCGGAGCGGATCGGGGCCGCCGTGCAAAAACCGGACCGGCTCCGGCCCGCGGAACGGGCTGCCGCACAAAAACCAGAGCGGATCGGGGCCGCCGCGCAAAAACCGGAGCGGATCCGGCCCGCGGAACGGGCCGCCGCGCAAAAACCGGAGCGGATCGGGGCCGCCGCGCAAAAACCGGAGCGGATCCGGCCCGCGGAACAGGCCGCCGCGCAAAAACCGGAGCGGATCGGGGTCGCCGCGCAAAAACCGGACCGGATCCAGACCGCGGAACGGGCCGCCGCGGAAAAACCGGAGCGGATCGGGGCCGCGGCGCAAAAACCGGAGCGGATCCGGCCCGCGGAACGGGCCGCCGCGCAAAAACCGGACCAGCTCGGGGCCGCCGCGCAAAAACCGGAGCGGATCCGGCCCGCGGAACGGGCCGCGGCGCAAAAACCGGAGCAGATCCGGCCCGCGGAACGGGCCGCCGCGCAAAAACCGGACAGGATCGGGGCCGCCGTGCAAAAACCGGACCGGCTCCGGCCCGCGGAACGGGCTGCCGCGCAAAAACCGGAGCGGCTCGGGGCCGCCGCGCAAAAACCGGAGCGGATCCGGCCCGCGGAACGGGCCGCCGCGCAAAAACCGGAGCGGATCGGGGCCACCGCGCAAAAACCGGAGCGGATCCGGCCCGCGGAACGGGCCGCCGCGCAAAAACTGGACAGGATCGGGGCCGCCGCGCAAAAACCGGACCGGATCCGGCCCGCGGAACGGGCCGCCGCGCAAAAACCGGACCGGATCGGGGCCGCCGCGCAAAAACCGGAGCGGATCCGGCCCGCGGAACGGGCCGCCGCGCAAAAACCGGAGCGGATCGTGGCCGCCGCGCAAAAACCGGACCGGATCCGGCCCGCGGAACGGGCCGCCGCGCAAAAACCGGACAGGATCGGGGCCGCCGCGCAAAAACCGGAGCGGATGCGGCCCACGGAACGGGCCGCCGCGCAAAAACCGGACCAGCTCGGGGCCGCCGCGCAAAAACCGGAGCGGATCCGGCCCGCGGAACGGGCCGCCGCGCAAAAACCGGAGCGGATCGGGGCCGCCGTGCAAAAACCGGACCGGCTCCGGCCCGCGGAACGGGCTGCCGCACAAAAACCGTACGGGATCGGGGCCGCCGCGCAAAAACCGGACCGGATCCGGCCCGCGGAACGGGCCGCCGCGCAAAAATCGGACCGGATCGGGGCCGCCGCGCAAAAACCGGACCGGATGCGGCCCGCGGAACGGGCCGCCGCGCAAAAACCGGAGCGGATCGGGAACACCGCGCAAAAACCGGAGCGGATCCGGCCCGCGGAACGGGCCGCCGCGCAAAAACCGGACCGGATCGGGGCCGCCGCGCAAAAACCGGACCGGATCCGGCCCGCGGAACGGGCCGCCGCGCAAAAACCGGAGCGGATCGGGCCCGCCGCGCAAAAACCGGAGCGGATCCGGCCCGCGGAACGGGCCGCCGCGCAAAAACCGGAGCGGATCGGGGCCGCCGTGCAAAAACCGGACCGGCTCCGGCCCACGGAACGGGCTGCCGCACAAAAACCGGAGCGGATCGGGGCCGCCGCGCAAAAACCGGAGCGGATCCGGCCCGCGGAATGGGCCGCCGCGCAAAAACCGGAGCGGATCCGGCCCGCGGAACGGGCCGCCGCGCAAAAACCGGACCGGATCGGGGCCGCCGCGCAAAAACCGGAGCGGATGCGGCCCGCGGAACGGGCCGCCGCGGAAAAACCAGACCGGGTCGGGGCCGCCGTGCAAAAACCGGAGCGGATCCGGCCCGCGGAACGGGCCGCCACGCAAAAACCGGAGCGGATCGGGGCCGCCGAGCAAAAACCGGAGCGGATCCGGCCCGCGGAACGGGTCGCCGCGCAAAAACCGGAGCGGATCAGGGCCGCCGTGCAAAAACCGGACCGGCTCCGGCCCGCGGAACGGGCTGCCGCACAAAAACCGGAGCGGATCGGGGCCGCCGCGCAAAAACCGGAGCGGATCCGGCCCGCGGAACGGGCCGCCGCGCAAAAACCGGAGCGGATCGGGGCCGCCGCGCAAAAAGCGGAGCGGATCCGGCCCGCGGAAAGGGCCGCGGCACAAAAACCGGACAGGATCGGGGCCGCCGCGCAAAAACCGGAGCGGATCCGGCCCGCGGAACGGGCCGCCGCGCAAAAACCGGAGCGGCTCGGGGCCGCCGCGCAAAAACCGGACCGGCTCCGGCCCGCGGAACGGGCCGCCGCGCAAAAACCGGAGTGGATCGGGGCCACCGCGCAAAAACCGGAGCGGATCCGGCCCGCGGAACGGGCCGCCGCGCAAAAACCGGAGCGGATCGGGGCCGCCGCGCAAAAACCGGAGCGGATCCGGCCCGCGGAACGGGCCGCCGCGCAAAAACCGGAGCGGATCGGGGCCGCCGTGCAAAAACCGGACGGGCTCCGGCCCGCGGAACGGGCTGCCGCACAAAAACCGGAGCGGATCGGGGCCGCCGCGCAAAAACCGGAGCGGATCCGGCCCGCGGAACGGGACGCCGCGCAAAAACCGGACCGGCTCGGGGCCGCCGCGCAAAAACCGGAGCGGATGCGGCCCGCGGAACGGGCCGCCGCGCAAAAACCGGACGGGATCGGGGCCGCCGCGCAAAAACCGGACCGGATCCGGCCCGCGGAACTGGCCGCGGCGCAAAAACCGGAGCGGATCCGTCCCGCGGAACGGGCCGCCGCGCAAAAACCGGACCGGATCGGGGCCGCCGCGCAAAAACCGGAGCGGATCCGGCCCAGGGAACGGGCCGCCGCGCAAAAACCGGAGCGGATCGGGGCCGCCGTGCAAAAACCGGACCGGCTCCGGCCCGCGGAACGGGCTGCCGCACAAAAACCAGAGCGGATCGGGGCCGCCGCGCAAAAACCGGAGCGGATCCGGCCCGCGGAACGGGCCGCCGCGCAAAAACCGGACCGGCTCGGGGCCGCCGCGCAAAAACCGGAGCAGATCCGGCCCGCGGAACGGGCCGCCGCGCAAAAACCGGACCGGATCGGGGCCGCCGTGCAAACACTGGACCGTCTCCGGCCCGCGGAACGGGCTGCCGCACAAAAACCGGAGCGGATCGGGGCCGCCGCGCAAAAACCGGAGCGGATCCGGCCCGCGGAACGGGCCGCCGCGCAAAAACCGGAGCGGCTCGGGGCCGCCGCGCAAAAACCGGAGCGGATCCGGCCCGCGGAACGGGCCGCCGCGCAAAAACCGGAGCGGATCGGGGCCGCCGTGCAAAAACCGGACCGGCTCCGGCCCGCGGAACGGGCTGCCGCACAAAAACCGTACGGGATCGGGGCCGCCGCGCAAAAACCGGACCGGATCCGGCCCGCGGAACGGGCCGCCGCGCAAAAATCGGACCGGATCGGGGCCGCCGCGCAAAAACCGGACCGGATGCGGCCCGCGGAACGGGCCGCCGCGCAAATATCGGACCGGATCGGGGCCACCGCGCAAAAACCGGAGCGGATCCGGCCCGCGGAACGGGCCGCCGCGCAAAAACCGGAGCGGATCGGGGCCGCCGCGCAAAAACCGGACCGGATCCGGCCCGCGGAACGGGCCGCCGCGCAAAAACCGGAGCGGATCGGGCCCGCCGCGCAAAAACCGGAGCGGATCCGGCCCGCGGAACGGGCCGCCGCGCAAAAACCGGAGCGGATCGGGGCCGCCGTGCAAAAACCGGACCGGCTCCGGCCCACGGAACGGGCTGCCGCACAAAAACCGGAGCGGATCGGGGCCGCCGCGCAAAAACCGGAGCGGATCCGGCCCGCGGAATGGGCCGCCGCGCAAAAACCGGAGCGGATCCGGCCCGCGGAACGGGCCGCCGCGCAAAAACCGGACCGGATCGGGGCCGCCGCGCAAAAACCGGAGCGGATGCGGCCCGCGGAACGGGCCGCCGCGGAAAAACCAGACCGGGTCGGGGCCGCCGTGCAAAAACCGGAGCGGATCCGGCCCGCGGAACGGGCCGCCACGCAAAAACCGGAGCGGATCGGGGCCGCCGCGCAAAAACCGGAGCGGATCCGGCCCGTGGAACGGGTCGCCGCGCAAAAACCGGAGCGGATCAGGGCCGCCGTGCAAAAACCGGACCGGCTCCGGCCCGCGGAACGGGCTGCCGCACAAAAACCGGAGCGGATCGGGGCCGCCGCGCAAAAACCGGAGCGGATCCGGCCCGCGGAACGGGCCGCCGCGCAAAAACCGGAGCGGATCGGGGCCGCCGCGCAAAAAGCGGAGCGGATCCGGCCCGCGGAAAGGGCCGCGGCACAAAAACCGGACCGGATCGGGGCCGCCGCGCAAAAACCGGAGCGGATCCGGCCCGCGGAACGGGCCACCGCGCAAAAACCGGAGCGGCTCGGGGCCGCCGCGCAAAAACCGGAGCGGCTCCGGCCCGCGGAACGGGCCGCCGCGCAAAAACCGGAGTGGATCGGGGCCACCGCGCAAAAACCGGAGCGGATCCGGCCCGCGGAACGGGCCGCCGCGCAAAAACCGGAGCGGATCGGGGCCGCCGCGCAAAAACCGGAGCGGATCCGGCCCGCGGAACGGGCCGCCGCGCAAAAACCGGAGCGGATCGGGGCCGCCGTGCAAAAACCGGACGGGCTCCGGCCCGCGGAACGGGCTGCCGCACAAAAACCGGAGCGGATCGGGGCCGCCGCGCAAAAACCGGAGCGGATCCGGCCCGCGGAACGGGACGCCGCGCAAAAACCGGAGCGGATCGGGGCCGCCGCGCAAAAACCGGAGCGGATGCGGCCCGCGGAACGGGCCGCCGCGCAAAAACCGGACAGGATCGGGGCCGCCGCGCAAAAACCGGACCGGATCCGGCCCGCGGAACGGGCCGCGGCGCAAAAACCGGAGCGGATCCGTCCCGCGGAACGGGCCGCCGCGCAAAAACCGGACCGGATCGGGGCCGCCGCGCAAAAACCGGAGCGGATCCGGCCCAGGGAACGGGCCGCCGCGCAAAAACCGGAGCGGATCGGGGCCGCCGTGCAAAAACCGGACCGGCTCCGGCCCGCGGAACGGGCTGCCGCACAAAAACCAGAGCGGATCGGGGCCGCCGCGCAAAAACCGGAGCGGATCCGGCCCGCGGAACGGGCCGCCGCGCAAAAACCGGAGCGGATCGGGGCCGCCGCGCAAAAAACGGAGCGGATCCGGCCCGCGGAACAGGCCGCCGCGCAAAAACCGGAGCGGATCGGGGCCGCCGCGCAAAAACCGGACCGGATCCAGCCCGCGGAACGGGCCGCCGCGGAAAAACCGGAGCGGATCGGGGCCGCGGCGCAAAAACCGGAGCGGATCCGGCCCGCGGAACGGGCCGCCGCGCAAAAACCGGACCAGCTCGGGGCCGCCGCGCAAAAACCGGAGCGGATCCGGCCCGCGGAACGGGCCGCGGCGCAAAAACCGGAGCAGATCCGGCCCGCGGAACGGGCCGCCGCGCAAAAACCGGACAGGATCGGGGCCGCCGTGCAAAAACCGGACCGGCTCCGGCCCGCGGAACGGGCTGCCGCGCAAAAACCGGAGCGGCTCGGGGCCGCCGCGCAAAAACCGGAGCGGATCCGGCCCGCGGAACGGGCCGCCGCGCAAAAACCGGAGCGGATCGGAGCCACCGCGCAAAAACCGGAGCGGATCCGGCCCGCGGAACGGGCCGCCGCGCAAAAACTGGACAGGATCGGGGCCGCCGCGCAAAAACCGGACCGGATCCGGCCCGCGGAACGGGCCGCCGCGCAAAAACCGGACCGGATCGGGGCCGCCGCGCAAAAACCGGAGCGGCTCCGGCCCGCGGAACGGGCCGCCGCGCAAAAACCGGAGCGGATCGTGGCCGCCGCGCAAAAACCGGACCGGATCCGGCCCGCGGAACGGGCCGCCGCGCAAAAACCGGACAGGATCGGGGCCGCCGCGCAAAAACCGGAGCGGATGCGGCCCACGGAACGGGCCGCCGCGCAAAAACCGGACCAGCTCGGGGCCGCCGCGCAAAAACCGGAGCGGATCCGGCCCGCGGAACGGGCCGCCGCGCAAAAACCGGAGCGGCTCGGGGCCGCCGCGCAAAAACCGGACCGGCTCCGGCCCGCGGAACGGGCCGCCGCGCAAAAACCGGAGCGGATCGGGGCCACCGCGCAAAAACCGGAGCGGATCCGGCCCGCGGAACGGGCCGCCGCGCAAAAACCGGACCGGCTCGGGGCCGCCGCGCAAAAACCGGAGCGGATCCGGCCCGCGGAACGGGCCGCCGCGCAAAAACCGGAGCGGATCGGGGCCGCCGCGCAAAAACCGGACCGGCTCCGGCCCGCGGAACGGGCTGCCGCACAAAAACCGGAGCGGATCGGGGCCGCCGCGCAAAAACCGGAGCGGATCCGGCCCGCGGAACGGGCCGCCGCGCAAAAACCGGAGCGGATCGGGGCCGCCGCGCAAAAACCGGAGCGGATCCGGCCCGCGGAACGGGCCGCCGCGCAAAAACCGGACAGGATCGGGGCCGCCGCGCAAAAACCGGAGCGGATCCGGCCCGCGGAACGGGCCGCGGCGCAAAAACCGGACTGGATGCGGCCCACGGAACGGGCCGCCGGGCAAAAACCGGACCGGATCGGAGCCACCGCGAAAAACCGGAGCGGATCCGGCCCACGGAACGGGCCGCCGCACAAAAACCGGAGTGGCTCGGGGCCGCCGCGCAAAAACCGGAGCGGATCCGGCCCGCGGAACGGGCCGCCGCGCAAAAACCGGAGCGGATCCGGCCCGCAGAACGGGCCGCCGCGCAAAAACCGGACCGGATCGGGGCCGCCGCGGAAAAACCAGACCGGATCGGGGCCGCCGTGCAAAAACCGGAGCGGATCCGGCCCGCGGAACGGGCCGCCGCGCAAAAACCGGAGCGGATCGGGGCCGCCGCGCAAAAACCGGAGCGGATCCGGCCCGCGGAACGGGCCGCCGCGCAAAAACCGGAGCGGCTCGGGGCCGCCGTGCAAAAACCGGAGCGGCTCCGGCCCGCGGAACGGGCTGCCGCACAAAAACCGGAGCGGATCGGGGCCGCCGCGCAAAAACCGGAGCGGATCCGGCCCGCGGAACGGGCCGCCGCGCAAAAACCGGAGCGGATCGGGGCCGCCGCGCAAAAACCGGAGCGGATCCGGCCCGCGGAACGGGCCGCCGCGCAAAAACCGGACAGGATCGGGGCCGCCGCGCAAAAACCGGAGCGGATCCGGCCCGCGGAACGGGCCGTGGCGCAAAAACCGGAGCGGATCCGGCCCGCGGAACGGGCCGCCGCGCAAAAACCGGACCGTATCGGGGCCGCCGCGCAAAAACCGGAGCGGATCCGGCCCGCGGAACGGGCCGCCGCGCAAAAACCTGACCGGCTCGGGGCCGCCGTGCAAAAACCGGACCGGATCCGTCCCGCGGAACGGGCTGCCGCACAAAAACCGGAGCGGATCGGGGCCGCCGCGCAAAAACCGGAGCGGATCCGGCCCGCGGAACGGGCCGCCGCGCAAAAACCGGAGCGGATCGGGGCCGCCGCGCAAAAACCGGAGCGGATCCGGCCCGCGGAACGGGCTGCCGCGCAAAAACCGGAGCGGATCGGAGCCGCCGCGCAAAAACCGGAGCGGATCCGGACCGCGGAACGGGCCGCGGCGCAAAAACCGGACTGGATGCGGCCCACGGAACGGGCCGCCGCGCAAAAACCGGACAGGATCGGGGCCGCCGCGCAAAAAGCGGAGCGGATCCGGCCCGCGGAACGGGCCGCCGCGCAAAAACCGGAGCGGATCGGGGCAATTGCGCAAAAAGCGGAGCGGATCCGGCCCGCGGAACGGGCCGCCGCGCAAAAACCAGAGCGGATCGGGGTCGCCGTGCAAAAACCGGACCGGCTCCGGCCCGCGGAACGGGGTGCAGCACAAAAACCGTACGGGATCGGCGCCGCCGCGCAAAAACCGGAGCGGATCCGGCCCACGGAACGGGCTGCCGCACAAAAACCGTACGGGATCGGGGCTGCCGCGCAAAAACCAGAGCGGATCCGGCCCGCGGAACGGGCCGCCGCGCAAATATCGGACCGGATCGGAGCCACCGCGCAAAAACCGGATCCGATCCGGCCCGCGGAACGGGCCGCCGCGCATAGACCGGACCGGCTCGGGGCCGCCGCGCAAAAACCGGACCGGATGCGGCCCACGGAACGGGCCGCCGCGCAAAAACCGGAGCGGATCGGGGCCGCCGCGCAAAAAGCGGAGCGGATCCGGCCCCCGGAACGGGCCGCCGCGCAAAAACCGGATAGGATCGGGGCCACCGCGCAAAAACCGGAGCGGATCCGGCCCGCGGAACGGGCCGCCGCGCAAAAACCGGAGCGGATCGGGGCCGCCGCGCAAAAACCGGATCGGATCCGGCCCGCGGAACGGGCCGCCGCGCAAAAATCGGACCGGATCGGGGCCGCCGCGCAAAAACCGGAGCGGATCGGGGCCGCCGCGCAAAAACCGGATCGGATCCGGCCCGCGGAACGGGCCGCCGCGCAAAAATCGGACCGGATCGGGGCCGCCGCGCAAAAACCGGAGCGGATCGGGGCCGCCGCGCAAAAAGCGGAGCGGATCCGGCCCGCGGAACGGGCCGCCGCGCAAAAACCGGAGCGGATCGGGCCCGCCGCGCAAAAACCGGAGCGGATCCGGCCCGCGGAACGGGCCACCGCGCAAAAACCGGACCGGCTCGGTGCCGCCGTGCAAAAACCGGACCGGATCCGGCCCGCGGAACGGGCCGCCGCGCAAAAACCGGAGCGGATCGGGGCCACCGCGCAAAAACCGGACCGGATCCGGCCCGCGGAACGGGCCGCCGCGCAAAAACCGGAGCGGATCGGGGCTGCCGCGCAAAAACCGGAGCGGATCCGGCCCGCGGAACGGGCCGCCGCGCAAAAACCGGAGCGGATCGGGGCCGCCGTGCAAAAACCGGACCGGCTCCGGCCCGCGGAACGGGCTGCCGCACAAAAACCGGAGCGGATCGGGGCCGCCGCGCAAAAACCGGAGCGGATCCGGCCCGCGGAACGGGCCGCCGCGCAAAAACCGGAGCGGATCGGGCCCGCCGCGCAAAAACCGGAGCGGATCCGGCCCGCGGAACGGGCCGCCGCGCAAAAACCGGACCGGCTCGGGGCCGCCGCGCAAAAACCGGAGCGGATCCGGCCCGCGGAACAGGCCGCCGCGCAAAAACCGGACTGGATGCGGCCCACGGAACGGGCCGCCGGGCAAAAACCGGAGCGGATCGGAGCCACCGCGCAAAAACCGGAGCGGATCCGGCCCGCGGAACGGGTCGCCGCGCAAAAACCGGACCGGATCGGGGCCGCCGCGCAAAAAGCGGAGTGGATCCGGCCCGCGGAACGGGCCACGGCGCAAAAACCGGAGCGGATTGGGGCCGCCGCGCAAAAACCGGACTGGATGCGGCCCGCGGAACGGGCCACCGCGCAAAAACCGGACCGGATCGGAGCCACCGCGCAAAAACCGGAGCGGATCCGGCCCGCGGAACGGGCCGCCGCACAAAAAACGGAGCGGATCGGGGCCGCCGCGCAAAAACCGGAGGGGATCCGGCCCGCGGAACGGGCCGCCGCGCAAAAACCGGACCGGATCCGGCCCGCGGAACGGGCTGCCGCGCAAAAACCGTACGGGATCGGGGCCGCCGCGCAAAAACCGGACCGGATGCGGCCCGCGGAACGGGCCACCGCGCAAAAATCGGACAGGATCGGGGCCGCCGCGCAAAAACCGGAGCGGATGCGGCCCGCGGAACGGGCCGCCGCGCAAATATCGGACCGGATCGGGGCCACCGCGCAAAAACCGGAGCGGATGCGGCCCGCGGAACGGGCCGCCGCGCAAAGACCGGACCGGCTCGGGGCCGCCGCGCAAAAACCGGACCGGATGCGGCCCACGGAACGGATCGGGGCCGCGCAAAAACCGGACCGGCTCGGGGCCGCCGCGCAAAAACCGGAGCGGATCGGGGCCGCCGCGCAAAAACCGGAGCGGATCCGGCCCGCGGAACGGGCCACCGCGCAAAAACCGGACCGGCTCGGGGCCGCCGCGCAAAAACCGGATCGGATCCGGCCCGCGGAACGGGCTGCCGCACAAAAACCGGAGCGGATCGGGGCCGCCGCGCAAAAACCGGAGCGGATCCGGCCCGCGGAACGGGCCGCCGCGCAAAAACCGGAGCGGATCGGGGCCGCCGCGCAAAAACCGGAGCGGATCCGGCCCGCGGAACGGGCCGCCGCGCAAAAACCGGACAGGATCGGGGCCGCCGCGCAAAAACCGGAGCGGATCCGGCCCGCGGAACGGGCCGCGGCGCAAAAACCGGACTGGATGCGGCCCACGGAACGGGCCGCCGGGCAAAAACCGGACCGGATCGGAGCCACCGCGAAAAACAGGAGCGGATCCGGCCCACGGAACGGGCCGCCGCACAAAAACCGGAGTGGCTCGGGGCCGCCGCGCAAAAACCGGAGCGGATCCGGCCCGCGGAACGGGCCGCCGCGCAAAAACCGGAGCGGATCCGGCCCGCAGAACGGGCCGCCGCGCAAAAACCGGACCGGATCGGGGCCGCCGCGCAAAAACCGGAGCGGATCCAGCCCGCGGAACGGGCCGCCGCGGAAAAACCAGACCGGATCGGGGCCGCCGTGCAAAAACCGGAGCGGATCCGGCCCGCGGAACGGGCCGCCGCGCAAAAACCGGAGCGGATCGGGCCCGCCGCGCAAAAACCGGAGCGGATCCGGCCCGCGGAACGGGCCGCCGCGCAAAAACCGGAGCGGCTCGGGGCCGCCGTGCAAAAACCGGAGCGGCTCCGTCCCGCGGAACGGGCTGCCGCACAAAAACCGGAGCGGATCGGGGCCGCCGCGCAAAAACCGGAGCGGATCCGGCCCGCGGAACGGGCCGCCGCGCAAAAACCGGAGCGGATCGGGGCCGCCGCGCAAAAACCGGAGCGGATCCGGCCCGCGGAACGGGCCGCCGCGCAAAAACCGGACAGGATCGGGGCCGCCGCGCAAAAACCGGAGCGGATCCGGCCCGCGGAACGGGCCGTGGCGCAAAAACCGGAGCGGATCCGGCCCGCGGAACGGGCCGCCGCGCAAAAACCGGACCGGATCGGGGCCGCCGCGCAAAAACCGGAGCGGATCCGGCCCGCGGAACGGGCCGCCGCGCAAAAACCGGACCGGCTCGGGGCCGCCGTGCAAAAACCGGACCGGATCCGTCCCGCGGAACGGGCTGCCGCACAAAAACCGGAGCGGATCGGGGCCGCCGCGCAAAAACCGGAGCGGATCCGGCCCGCGGAACGGGCCGCCGCGCAAAAACCGGAGCGGATCGGGGCCGCCGCGCAAAAACCGGAGCGGATCCGGCCCGCGGAACGGGCCGCCGCGCAAAAACCGGAGCGGATCGGAGCCGCCGCGCAAAAACCGGAGCGGATCCGGACCGCGGAACGGGCCGCGGCGCAAAAACCGGACTGGATGCGGCCCACGGAACGGGCCGCCGCGCAAAAACCGGACAGGATCGGGGCCGCCGCGCAAAAAGCGGAGCGGATCCGGCCCGCGGAACGGGCCGCCGCGCAAAAACCGGACCGGCTCGGGGCAATTGCGCAAAAAGCGGAGCGGATCCGGCCCGCGGAACGGGCCGCCGCGCAAAAACCAGAGCGGATCGGGGTCGCCGTGCAAAAACCGGACCGGCTCCGGCCCGCGGAACGGGGTGCAGCACAAAAACCGTACGGGATCGGCGCCGCCGCGCAAAAACCGGAGCGGATCCGGCCCACGGAACGGGCTGCCGCACAAAAACCGTACGGGATCGGGGCTGCCGCGCAAAAACCAGAGCGGATCCGGCCCGCGGAACGGGCCGCCGCGCAAATATCGGACCGGATCGGAGCCACCGCGCAAAAACCGGATCGGATCCGGCCCGCGGAACGGGCCGCCGCGCAAAGACCGGACCGGCTCGGGGCCGCCGCGCAAAAACCGGACCGGATGCGGCCCACGGAACGGGCCGCCGCGCAAAAACCGGACCGGATCGGGGCCGCCGCGCAAAAAGCGGAGCGGATCCGGCCCGCGGAACGGGCCACCGCGCAAAAACCGGATCGGATCGGGGCTACCGCGCAAAAACCGGAGCGGATCCGGCCCGCGGAACGGGCCGCCGCGCAAAAACCGGAGCGGATCGGGGCCGCCGCGCAAAAACCGGATCGGATCCGGCCCGCGGAACGGGCCGCCGCGCAAAAATCGGACCGGATCGGGGCCGCCGCGCAAAAACCGGAGCGGATCGGGGCCGCTGCGCAAAAACCGGATCGGATCCGGCCCGCGGAACGGGCCGCCGCGCAAAAATCGGACCGGATCGGGGCCGCCGCGCAAAAACCGGAGCGGATCGGGGCCGCCGCGCAAAAAGCGGAGCGGATCTGGCCCGCGGAACGGGCCGCCGCGCAAAAACCGGAGCGGATCGGGCCCGCCGCGCAAAAACCGGAGCGGATCCGGCCCGCGGAACGGGCCACCGCGCAAAAACCGGACCGGCTCGGTGCCGCCGTGCAAAAACCGGACCGGATCCGGCCCGCGGAACGGGCCGCCGCGCAAAAACCGGAGCGGATCGGGGCCACCGCGCAAAAACCGGAGCGGATCCGGCCCGCGGAACGGGCCGCCGCGCAAAAACCGGAGCGGATCGGGGCTGCCGCGCAAAAACCGGAGCGGATCCGGCCCGCGGAACGGGCCGCCGCGCAAAAACCGGAGCGGATCGGGGCCGCCGTGCAAAAACCGGACCGGCTCCGGCCCGCGGAACGGGCTGCCGCACAAAAACCGGAGCGGATCGGGGCCGCCGCGCAAAAACCGGAGCGGATCCGGCCCGCGGAACGGGCCGCCGCGCAAAAACCGGAGCGGATCGGGCCCGCCGCGCAAAAACCGGAGCGGATCCGGCCCGCGGAACGGGCCGCCGCGCAAAAACCGGACCGGCTCGGGGCCGCCGCGCAAAAACCGGAGCGGATCCGGCCCGCGGAACAGGCCGCCGCGCAAAAACCGGACTGGATGCGGCCCACGGAACGGGCCGCCGGGCAAAAACCGGAGCGGATCGGAGCCACCGCGCAAAAACCGGAGCGGATCCGGCCCGTGGAACGGGCCGCCGCGCAAAAACCGGACCGGATCGGGGCCGCCGCGCAAAAAGCGGAGTGGATCCGGCCCGCGGAACGGGCCACGGCGCAAAAACCGGAGCGGATTGGGGCCGCCGCGCAAAAACCGGACTGGATGCGGCCCGCGGAACGGGCCACCGCGCAAAAACCGGACCGGATCGGAGCCACCGCGCAAAAACCGGAGCGGATCCGGCCCGCGGAACGGGCCGCCGCACAAAAAACGGAGCGGATCGGGGCCGCCGCGCAAAAACCGGAGCGGATCCGGCCCGCGGAACGGGCCGCCGCGCAAAAACCGGACCGGATCCGGCCCGCGGAACGGGCTGCCGCGCAAAAACCGTACGGGATCGGGGCCGCCGCGCAAAAACCGGACCGGATGCAGCCCGCGGAACGGGCCACCGCGCAAAAATCGGACAGGATCGGGGCCGCCGCGCAAAAACCGGAGCGGATGCGGCCCGCGGAACGGGCCGCCGCGCAAATATCGGACCGGATCGGGGCCACCGCGCAAAAACCGGAGCGGATGCGGCCCGCGGAACGGGCCGCCGCGCAAAGACCGGACCGGCTCGGGGCCGCCGCGCAAAAACCGGACCGGATGCGGCCCACGGAACGGATCGGGGCCGCGCAAAAACCGGACCGGCTCGGGGCCGGCGCGCAAAAACCGGAGCGGATCGGGGCCGCCGCGCAAAAACCGGAGCGGATCCGGCCCGCGGAACGGGCCGCCGCGCAAAAACCGGAGCGGCTCGGGACCGCCGCGCAAAAACCGGAGCGGATCCGGCCCGCGGAACGGGCCGCCGCGCAAAAACCGGACCGGCTCGGGGCCGCCGCGCAAAAACCGGAGCGGATCCGGCCCGCGGAACGGGCCGCCGCGCAAAAACCGGACCGGATCGGGGCCACCGCGCAAAAACCGGACCGGATGCGGCCCGCGGAACGGGCCGCCGCGCAAAAACCGGAGCGGATCGGGGCCGCCGCGCAAAAACCGGAGCGGATCCGGCCCGCGGAACGGGCCGACGCGCAAAAACCGGAGCGGATCGGGGCCGCCGTGCAAAAACCGGACCGGCTCCGGCCCGCGGAACGGGCTGCCGCACAAAAACCGGAGCGGATCGGGGCCGCCGCGCAAAAACTGGAGCGGATCCGGCCCGCGGAACGGGCCGCCGCGCAAAAACCGGAGCGGCTCGGGGCCGCCGCGCAAAAACCGGAGCGGATCCGGCCCGCGGAACGGGCCGCCGCGCAAAAACCGGACAGAATCGGGGCCGCCGCGCAAAAACCGGATCGGATCCGGCCCGCGGAACGGGCCGCGGCGCAAAAACCGGACTGGACGCGGCCCACGGAACGGGCCGCCGGGCAAAAACCGGACCGGATCGGAGCCACCGCGCAAAAACCGGAGCGGATGCGGCCCGCGGAACGGGCCGCCGCGCAAAAACCGGACCGGCTCGGGGCCGCCGCGCAAAAACCGGAGCGGATCCGGCCCGCGGAACGGGCCACGGCACAAAAACCGGAGCGGATCGGGGCCGCCGCGCAAAAACCGGAGCGGAACGGAGCCACCGCGCAAAAACCGGAGCGGATCCGGCCCGCGGAACGGGCAGCCGCAAAAAAACTGGGTGGATCGGGGCCGCCGCGCAAAAACCGGAGCGGATCCGGCCCGCGGAACGGGCCGCCGCGCAAAAACCAGAGTGGATCGGGGCCGCCGAGCAGAAACCGGACCGGATCCGGCCCGCGGAACGGGCTGCCGCGCAAAAACCGTACGGGATCGGGGCCGCCGCGCAAAAACCGGAGCGGATCCGGCCCGCGGAACGGGCCGCCGCGCAAAAACCGGACCGGCTCGGGGCCGCCGCGCAAAAACCGGAGCGGATCTGGCCCGCGGAACGGGCCGCCGCGCAAATATCGGACCGGATTGGAGCCACCGCGCAAAAACCGGACCGGATGCGGCCCGCGGAACGGGCCGCCGCGCAAAGACCGGACCGGCTCGTGGCCGCCGCGCAAAAACCGGACCGGATGCGGCCCACGGAACGGGCCGCCGCGCAAAAACCGGAGCGGATCGGGGCCGCCGCGCAAAAACCGGAGCGGATGCGGCCCGCGGAACGGGCCGCCGCGCAAATATCGGACCGGATCGGAGCCACCGCGCAAAAACCGGATCGGATCCGGCCCGCGGAACGGGCCACCGCGCAAAAATCGGAGCGGATCGGGGCCGCCGCGCAAAAACCGGATCGGATCCGGCCCGCAGAATGGGCCGCCGCGCAAAAATCGGACCGGATCGGGGCCGCCGCGCAAAAACTGGAGCGGATGCGGCCCGCGGAACGGGCCGCCGCGCAAAAACCGGAGCGGATCGGGGCCGCCGCGCAAAAACCGGAGCGGATCCCGCCCGCGGAACGGGCCGCCGCGCAAAAACCGGAGCGGATCCGGCCCGCGGAAAGGGCCGCGGCACAAAAACCGGACCGGCTCGGGGCAGCCGCGCAAAAACCGGAGCGGATCCGGCCCGCGGAAGGGGCCGCCGCGCAAAAACCGGACAGGCTCAGGGCCGCCGCGCAAAAACCGGAGCGGATCCGGCCCGCGGAACGGGCTGCCGCGCAAAAACCGGACCGGATCGGAGCCACCGCGCAAAAACCGGAGCGGATCCGGGCCGCGGAACGGGCCGCCGCGCAAAAACCGGACAGGATCGGGGCCGCCGCGCAAAAACCGGAGCGGATCGGGGCCGCCGTGCAAAAACCGGACCGGCTCCGGCCCGCGGAACGGGCTGCCGCACAAAAACCGGAGCGGATCGGGGCCGCCGCGCAAAAACTGGAGCGGATCCGGCCCGCGGAACGGGCCGCCGCGCAAAAACCGGAGCGGCTCGGGGCCGCCGCGCAAAAACCGGAGCGGATCCGGCCCGCGGAACGGGCCGCCGCGCAAAAACCGGAGCGGATCGGGGCCGCCGCGCAAAAACCGGAGCGGATCCGGCCCGCGGAACGGGCCGCGGCGCAAAAACCGGACTGGATGCGGCCCACGGAACGGGCCGCCGCGCAAAAACCGGACAGGATCGGGGCCGCCGCGCAAAAAGCGGAGCGGATCCGGCCCGCGGAACGGGCCGCCGCGCAAAAACCGGACCGGCTCGGGGCAATTGCGCAAAAAGCGGAGCGGATCCGGCCCGCGGAACGGGCCGCCGCGCAAAAACCAGAGCGGATCGGGGTCGCCGTGCAAAAACCGGACCGGCTCCGGCCCGCGGAACGGGGTGCAGCACAAAAACCGTACGGGATCGGCGCCGCCGCGCAAAAACCGGAGCGGATCCGGCCCACGGAACGGGCTGCCGCACAAAAACCGTACGGGATCGGGGCTGCCGCGCAAAAACCAGAGCGGATCCGGCCCGCGGAACGGGCCGCCGCGCAAATATCGGACCGGATCGGAGCCACCGCGCAAAAACCGGATCGGATCCGGCCCGCGGAACGGGCCGCCGCGCAAAGACCGGACCGGCTCGGGGCCGCCGCGCAAAAACCGGACCGGATGCGGCCCACGGAACGGGCCGCCGCGCAAAAACCGGACCGGATCGGGGCCGCCGCGCAAAAAGCGGAGCGGATCCGGCCCGCGGAACGGGCCACCGCGCAAAAACCGGATCGGATCGGGGCTACCGCGCAAAAACCGGAGCGGATCCGGCCCGCGGAACGGGCCGCCGCGCAAAAACCGGAGCGGATCGGGGCCGCCGCGCAAAAACCGGATCGGATCCGGCCCGCGGAACGGGCCGCCGCGCAAAAATCGGACCGGATCGGGGCCGCCGCGCAAAAACCGGAGCGGATCGGGGCCGCCGCGCAAAAACCGGATCGGATCCGGCCCGCGGAACGGGCCGCCGCGCAAAAATCGGACCGGATCGGGGCCGCCGCGCAAAAACCGGAGCGGATCGGGGCCGCCGCGCAAAAAGCGGAGCGGATCTGGCCCGCGGAACGGGCCGCCGCGCAAAAACCGGAGCGGATCGGGCCCGCCGCGCAAAAACCGGAGCGGATCCGGCCCGCGGAACGGGCCACCGCGCAAAAACCGGACCGGCTCGGTGCCGCCGTGCAAAAACCGGACCGGATCCGGCCCGCGGAACGGGCCGCCGCGCAAAAACCGGAGCGGATCGGGGCCACCGCGCAAAAACCGGAGCGGATCCGGCCCGCGGAACGGGCCGCCGCGCAAAAACCGGAGCGGATCGGGGCTGCCGCGCAAAAACCGGAGCGGATCCGGCCCGCGGAACGGGCCGCCGCGCAAAAACCGGAGCGGATCGGGGCCGCCGTGCAAAAACCGGACCGGCTCCGGCCCGCGGAACGGGCTGCCGCACAAAAACCGGAGCGGATCGGGGCCGCCGCGCAAAAACCGGAGCGGATCCGGCCCGCGGAACGGGCCGCCGCGCAAAAACCGGAGCGGATCGGGCCCGCCGCGCAAAAACCGGAGCGGATCCGGCCCGCGGAACGGGCCGCCGCGCAAAAACCGGACCGGCTCGGGGCCGCCGCGCAAAAACCGGAGCGGATCCGGCCCGCGGAACAGGCCGCCGCGCAAAAACCGGACTGGATGCGGCCCACGGAACGGGCCGCCGGGCAAAAACCGGAGCGGATCGGAGCCACCGCGCAAAAACCGGAGCGGATCCGGCCCGTGGAACGGGCCGCCGCGCAAAAACCGGACCGGATCGGGGCCGCCGCGCAAAAAGCGGAGTGGATCCGGCCCGCGGAACGGGCCACGGCGCAAAAACCGGAGCGGATTGGGGCCGCCGCGCAAAAACCGGACTGGATGCGGCCCGCGGAACGGGCCACCGCGCAAAAACCGGACCGGATCGGAGCCACCGCGCAAAAACCGGAGCGGATCCGGCCCGCGGAACGGGCCGCCGCACAAAAAACGGAGCGGATCGGGGCCGCCGCGCAAAAACCGGAGCGGATCCGGCCCGCGGAACGGGCCGCCGCGCAAAAACCGGACCGGATCCGGCCCGCGGAACGGGCTGCCGCGCAAAAACCGTACGGGATCGGGGCCGCCGCGCAAAAACCGGACCGGATGCAGCCCGCGGAACGGGCCACCGCGCAAAAATCGGACAGGATCGGGGCCGCCGCGCAAAAACCGGAGCGGATGCGGCCCGCGGAACGGGCCGCCGCGCAAATATCGGACCGGATCGGGGCCACCGCGCAAAAACCGGAGCGGATGCGGCCCGCGGAACGGGCCGCCGCGCAAAGACCGGACCGGCTCGGGGCCGCCGCGCAAAAACCGGACCGGATGCGGCCCACGGAACGGATCGGGGCCGCGCAAAAACCGGACCGGCTCGGGGCCGGCGCGCAAAAACCGGAGCGGATCGGGGCCGCCGCGCAAAAACCGGAGCGGATCCGGCCCGCGGAACGGGCCGCCGCGCAAAAACCGGAGCGGCTCGGGACCGCCGCGCAAAAACCGGAGCGGATCCGGCCCGCGGAACGGGCCGCCGCGCAAAAACCGGACCGGCTCGGGGCCGCCGCGCAAAAACCGGAGCGGATCCGGCCCGCGGAACGGGCCGCCGCGCAAAAACCGGACCGGATCGGGGCCACCGCGCAAAAACCGGACCGGATGCGGCCCGCGGAACGGGCCGCCGCGCAAAAACCGGAGCGGATCGGGGCCGCCGCGCAAAAACCGGAGCGGATCCGGCCCGCGGAACGGGCCGACGCGCAAAAACCGGAGCGGATCGGGGCCGCCGTGCAAAAACCGGACCGGCTCCGGCCCGCGGAACGGGCTGCCGCACAAAAACCGGAGCGGATCGGGGCCGCCGCGCAAAAACTGGAGCGGATCCGGCCCGCGGAACGGGCCGCCGCGCAAAAACCGGAGCGGCTCGGGGCCGCCGCGCAAAAACCGGAGCGGATCCGGCCCGCGGAACGGGCCGCCGCGCAAAAACCGGACAGAATCGGGGCCGCCGCGCAAAAACCGGATCGGATCCGGCCCGCGGAACGGGCCGCGGCGCAAAAACCGGACTGGACGCGGCCCACGGAACGGGCCGCCGGGCAAAAACCGGACCGGATCGGAGCCACCGCGCAAAAACCGGAGCGGATGCGGCCCGCGGAACGGGCCGCCGCGCAAAAACCGGACCGGCTCGGGGCCGCCGCGCAAAAACCGGAGCGGATCCGGCCCGCGGAACGGGCCACGGCACAAAAACCGGAGCGGATCGGGGCCGCCGCGCAAAAACCGGAGCGGAACGGAGCCACCGCGCAAAAACCGGAGCGGATCCGGCCCGCGGAACGGGCAGCCGCAAAAAAACTGGGTGGATCGGGGCCGCCGCGCAAAAACCGGAGCGGATCCGGCCCGCGGAACGGGCCGCCGCGCAAAAACCAGAGTGGATCGGGGCCGCCGAGCAGAAACCGGACCGGATCCGGCCCGCGGAACGGGCTGCCGCGCAAAAACCGTACGGGATCGGGGCCGCCGCGCAAAAACCGGAGCGGATCCGGCCCGCGGAACGGGCCGCCGCGCAAAAACCGGACCGGCTCGGGGCCGCCGCGCAAAAACCGGAGCGGATCTGGCCCGCGGAACGGGCCGCCGCGCAAATATCGGACCGGATTGGAGCCACCGCGCAAAAACCGGACCGGATGCGGCCCGCGGAACGGGCCGCCGCGCAAAGACCGGACCGGCTCGTGGCCGCCGCGCAAAAACCGGACCGGATGCGGCCCACGGAACGGGCCGCCGCGCAAAAACCGGAGCGGATCGGGGCCGCCGCGCAAAAACCGGAGCGGATGCGGCCCGCGGAACGGGCCGCCGCGCAAATATCGGACCGGATCGGAGCCACCGCGCAAAAACCGGATCGGATCCGGCCCGCGGAACGGGCCACCGCGCAAAAATCGGAGCGGATCGGGGCCGCCGCGCAAAAACCGGATCGGATCCGGCCCGCAGAATGGGCCGCCGCGCAAAAATCGGACCGGATCGGGGCCGCCGCGCAAAAACTGGAGCGGATGCGGCCCGCGGAACGGGCCGCCGCGCAAAAACCGGAGCGGATCGGGGCCGCCGCGCAAAAACCGGAGCGGATCCCGCCCGCGGAACGGGCCGCCGCGCAAAAACCGGAGCGGATCCGGCCCGCGGAAAGGGCCGCGGCACAAAAACCGGACCGGCTCGGGGCAGCCGCGCAAAAACCGGAGCGGATCCGGCCCGCGGAAGGGGCCGCCGCGCAAAAACCGGACAGGCTCAGGGCCGCCGCGCAAAAACCGGAGCGGATCCGGCCCGCGGAACGGGCTGCCGCGCAAAAACCGGACCGGATCGGAGCCACCGCGCAAAAACCGGAGCGGATCCGGGCCGCGGAACGGGCCGCCGCGCAAAAACCGGACAGGATCGGGGCCGCCGCGCAAAAACCGGAGCGGATCGGGGCCGCCGTGCAAAAACCGGACCGGCTCCGGCCCGCGGAACGGGCTGCCGCACAAAAACCGGAGCGGATCGGGGCCGCCGCGCAAAAACTGGAGCGGATCCGGCCCGCGGAACGGGCCGCCGCGCAAAAACCGGAGCGGCTCGGGGCCGCCGCGCAAAAACCGGAGCGGATCCGGCCCGCGGAACGGGCCGCCGCGCAAAAACCGGACAGAATCGGGGCCGCCGCGCAAAAACCGGATCGGATCCGGCCCGCGGAACGGGCCGCGGCGCAAAAACCGGACTGGACGCGGCCCACGGAACGGGCCGCCGGGCAAAAACCGGTCCGGATCGGAGCCACCGCGCAAAAACCGGAGCGGATCCGGCCCGCGGAACGGGCCGCCGCGCAAAAACCGGACCGGCTCGGGGCCGCCGCGCAAAAACCGGAGCGGATCCGGCCCGCGGAACGGGCCACGGCGCAAAAACCGGAGCGGATCGGGGCCGCCGCGCAAAAACCGGAGCGGATCGGAGCCACCGCGCAAAAACCGGAGCGGATCCGGCCCGCGGAACGGGCAGCCGCAAAAAAACCGGGTGGATCGGGGCCGCCGCGCAAAAACCGGAGCGGATCCGGCCCGCGGAACGGGCCGCCGCGCAAAAACCAGAGTGGATCGGGGCCGCCGAGCAGAAACCGGACCGGATCCGGCCCGCGGAACGGGCTGCCGCGCAAAAACCGTACGGGATCGGGGCCGCCGCGCAAAAACCGGACCGGCTCGGGGCCGCCGCGCAAAAACCGGAGCGGATCTGGCCCGCGGAACGGGCCGCCGCGCAAATATCGGACCGGATTGGAGCCACCGCGCAAAAACCGGACCGGATGCGGCCCGCGGAACGGGCCGCCGCGCAAAGACCGGACCGGCTCGTGGCCGCCGCGCAAAAACCGGACCGGATGCGGCCCACGGAACGGGCCGCCGCGCAAAAACCGGAGCGGATCGGGGCCGCCGCGCAAAAACCGGAGCGGATGCGGCCCGCGGAACGGGCCGCCGCGCAAATATCGGACCGGATCGGAGCCACCGCGCAAAAACCGGATCGGATCCGGCCCGCGGAACGGGCCACCGCGCTAAAATCGGAGCGGATCGGGGCCGCCGCGCAAAAACCGGATCGGATCCGGCCCGCAGAATGGGCCGCCGCGCAAAAATCGGACCGGATCGGGGCCGCCGCGCAAAAACTGGAGCGGATGCGGCCCGCGGAACGGGCCGCCGCGCAAAAACCGGAGCGGATCGGGGCCGCCGCGCAAAAACCGGAGCGGATCCCGCCCGCGGAACGGGCCGCCGCGCAAAAACCGGAGCGGATCCGGCCCGCGGAAAGGGCCGCGGCACAAAAACCGGACCGGCTCGGGGCAGCCGCGCAAAAACCGGAGCGGATCCGGCCCGCGGAAGGGGCCGCCGCGCAAAAACCGGACAGGCTCAGGGCCGCCGCGCAAAAACCGGACCGGATCCGGCCCGCGGAACGGGCTGCCGCGCAAAAACCGGACCGGATCGGAGCCACCGCGCAAAAACCGGAGCGGATGCGGCCCGCGGAACGGGCCGCCGCGCAAAAACCGGACAGGATCGGGGCCGCCGCGCAAAAACCGGAGCGGATCCGGCCCGCGGAACGGGCCGCGGCGCAAAAACCGGAGCGGATCGGGGCCGCCGCGCAAAAACCGGAGCGGATCCGGCCCGCGGAACGGGCCGCCGCGCAAAAACCGGAGCGGATCGGGGCCGCCGCGCAAAAACCGGAGCAGATCCGGCCCGCGGAACGGGCCGCCGCGCAGAAACCGGACAGGATCGGGGCCACCGCGCAAAAACCGGAGCGGATCCGGCCCGCGGAACGGGCCGCCGCGCAAAAACCGGACCGGATCGGGCCCGCCGCGCAAAAACCGGAGCGGATCCGGCCCGCGGAACGGTCCGCCGCGCAAAAACCGGACCGGCTCGGGGCCGCCGCACAAAAACCGGAGCGGATCCGGCCCGCGGAACGGGCCACGGCGCAAAAACCGGACCGAATCGGGGCCGCCGCGCAAAAACCGGACTGGATGCGGCCTGCGGAACGGGCCACCGCGCAAAAACCGGACCGGATCGGAGCCGCCGCGCAAAAACCGGAGCGGATCCGGCCCGCGGAACGGGCCGCGGCACAAAAACCGGAGGGGATCGGGGCCGCCGCGCAAAAACCGGACCGGATGCGGCCCGCGGAACGGGCCGCCGCGCAAAAACCAGAGTGGATCGGGGCAGCCGCGCAAAAACCGGACCGGATCCGGCCCGCGGAACGGGCCACCGCGCAAAAATCGGACCGGATCGGGGCCGCCGCGCAAAAACCGGAGCGGATGCGGCCCGCGGAATGGGCCGCCGCGCAAATATCGGACCGGATCGGAGCCACCGTGCAAAAAACGGACAGGATGCGGCCCGCGGAACGGGCCGCCGCGCAAAGACCGGACCGGCTCGGGGCCGCCGCGCAAAAACCGGACCGGATGCGGCCCACGGAACGGGCCGCCGCGCAAAAACCGGAGCGGATCGGGGCCGCCGCGCAAAAAGCGGAGCGGATCCGGCCCGCGGAACGGGCCACCGCGCAAAAACCGGATCGGATCGGGGCGCCGCGCAAAAACTGGAGCGGATCCGGCCCGCGGAACGGGCCGCCGCGCAAAAATCGGAGCGGATCGGGGCCGCCGCGCAAAAACCGGATCGGATCCGGCCCGCGGAACGGGCCGCCGCGCAAAAACCGGAGCGGCTCGGGGCCGCCGCGCAAAAACCGGAGCGGATCGGGGCCGCCGCGCAAAAAGCGGAGCGGATCCGGCCCGCGGAACGGGCCGCCGCGCAAAAACCGGAGCGGATCGGGGCCGCCGCGCAAAAACCGGACCGGCTCGGGACCGCCGCGCAAAAAGCGGAGCGGATCCGGCCCGCGGAACGGGCCGCCGCGCAAAAACCGGACCGGCTCGGGGCCGCCGCGCAAAAACCGGAGCGGATCCGGCCCGCGGAACGGGCCACCGCGCAAAAACCGGAGCGGCTCGGGGCCGCCGCGCAAAAACCGGACCGGATCCGGCCCGCGGAACGGGCCGCCGCGCAAAAACCGGAGCGGATCGGGGCCGCCGCGCAAAAACCGGAGCGGATCCGGCCCGCGGAACGGGCCGCCGCGCAAAAACCGGACCGGCTCGGGACCGCCGCGCAAAAACCGGAGCGGATCCGGCCCGCGGAACGGGCCGCCGCGCAAAAACCGGACCGGCTCGGGGCCGCCGCGCAAAAACCGGAGCGGATCCGGCCCGCGGAACGGGCCGCCGCGCAAAAACCGGAGCGGATCGGGGCCACCGCGCAAAAACCGGACCGGATGCGGCCCGCGGAACGGGCCGCCGCGCAAAAACCGGAGCGGATCGGGGCCGCCGCGCAAAAACCGGAGCGGATCCGGCCCGCGGAACGGGCCGCCGCGCAAAAACCGGAGCGGATCGGGGCCGCCGTGCAAAAACCGGACCGGCTCCGGCCCGCGGAACGGGCTGCCGCACAAAAACCGGAGCGGATCGGGGCCGCCGCGCAAAAACTGGAGCGGATCCGGCCCGCGGAACGGGCCGCCGCGCAAAAACCGGAGCGGCTCGGGGCCGCCGCGCAAAAACCGGAGCGGATCCGGCCCGCGGAACGGGCCGCCGCGCAAAAACCGGACAGAATCGGGGCCGCCGCGCAAAAACCGGATCGGATCCGGCCCGCGGAACGGGCCGCGGCGCAAAAACCGGACTGGATGCGGCCCACGGAACGGGCCGCCGGGCAAAAACCGGACCGGATCGGAGCCACCGCGCAAAAACCGGAGCGGATCCGGCCCGCGGAACGGGCCGCCGCGCAAAAACCGGACCGGCTCGGGGCCGCCGCGCAAAAACCGGAGCGGATCCGGCCCGCGGAACGGGCCGCGGCGCAAAAACCGGAGCGGATCGGGGCCGCCGCGCAAAAACCGGAGCGGATCGGAGCCACCGCGCAAAAACCGGAGCGGATCCGGCCCGCGGAACGGGCAGCCGCAAAAAAACCAGGTGGATCGGGGCCGCCGCGCAAAAACCGGAGCGGATCCGGCCCGCGGAACGGGCCGCCGCGCAAAAACCAGAGTGGATCGGGGCCGCCGAGCAGAAACCGGACCGGATCCGGCCCGCGGAACGGGCTGCCGCGCAAAAACCGTACGGGATCGGGACCGCCGCGCAAAAACCGGAGCGGATCCGGCCCGCGGAACGGGCCGCGGCGCAAAAACCGGACCGGCTCGGGGCCGCCGCGCAAAAACCGGACCGGATGCGGCCCGCGGAACGGGCCGCCGCGCAAAGACCGGACCGGCTCGGTGCCGCCGCGCAAAAACCGGACCGGATGCGGCCCACGGAACGGGCCGCCGCGCAAAAACCGGAGCGGATCGGGGCCGCCGCGCAAAAACCGGAGCGGATGCGGCCCGCGGAACGGGCCGCCGCGCAAATATCGGACCGGATCGGAGCCACCGCGCAAAAACCGGATCGGATCCGGCCCGCGGAACGGGCCACCGCGCAAAAATCGGAGCGGATCGGGACCGCCGCGCAAAAACCGGATCGGATCCGGCCCGCAGAACGGGCCGCCGCGCAAAAATCGGACCGGATCGGGGCCGCCGCGCAAAAACTGGAGCGGATGCGGCCCGCGGAACGGGCCGCCGCGCAAAAACCGGACCGGATCGGGGCCGCCGCGCAAAAACTGGACCGGATCCGGCCCGCGGAACGGGCCGCCGCGCAAAAACCGGAGCGGCTCGGGGCCGCCGCGCAAAAACCGGACCGGATCGGAGCCACCGCGCAAAAAGCGGACCGGATCCGGCCCGCGGAACGGGCCGCCGCGCAAAAACCGGACCGGCTCGGGACCGCCGCGCAAAAAGCGGAGCGGATCCGGCCCGCGGAACGGGCTGCCGCGCAAAAACCGGACCGGCTCGGGGCCGCCGCGCAAAAACCGGAGCGGATCCGGCCCGCGGAACGGGCCACGGCGCAAAAACCGGAGCGGCTCGGGGCCGCCGCGCAAAAACCGGACCGGATCCGGCCCGCGGAACGGGCCGCCGCGCAAAAACCGGAGCGGATCGGGGCCGCCGCGCAAAAACCGGAGCGGATCCGGCCCGCGGAACGGGCCGCCGCGCAAAAACCGGACCGGCTCGGGACCGCCGCGCAAAAACCGGAGCGGATCCGGCCCGCGGAACGGGCCGCCGCGCAAAAACCGGACCGGCTCGGGGCCGCCGCGCAAAAACCGGAGCGGATCCGGCCCGCGGAACGGGCCGCCGCGCAAAAACAGGACAGGATCGGGGCCACCGCGCAAAAACCGGACCGGATGCGGCCCGCGGAACGGGCCGCCGCGCAAAAACCGGAGCGGATCGGGGCCGCCGCGCAAAAAGCGGAGCGGATCCGGCCCGCGGAACGGGCCGCCGCGCAAAAACCGGAGCGGATCGGGGCCGCCGTGCAAAAACCGGACCGGCTCCGGCCCGCGGAACGGGCTGCCGCACAAAAACCGGAGCGGATCGGGGCCGCCGCGCAAAAACTGGAGCGGATCCGGCCCGCGGAACGGGCCGCCGCGCAAAAACCGGAGCGGCTCGGGGCCGCCGCGCAAAAACCGGAGCGGATCCGGCCCGCGGAACGGGCCGCCGCGCAAAAACCGGACAGAATCGGGGCCGCCGCGCAAAAACCGGATCGGATCCGGCCCGCGGAACGGGCCGCGGCGCAAAAACCGGACTGGATGCGGCCCACGGAACGGGCCGCCGGGCAAAAACCGGACCGGATCGGAGCCACCGCGCAAAAACCGGAGCGGATCCGGCCCGCGGAACGGGCCGCCGCGCAAAAACCGGACCGGCTCGGGGCCGCCGCGCAAAAACCGGAGCGGATCCGGCCCGCGGAACGGGCCACGGCGCAAAAACCGGAGCGGATCGGGGCCGCCGCGCAAAAACCGGAGCGGATCGGAGCCACCGCGCAAAAACCGGAGCGGATCCGGCCCGCGGAACGGGCAGCCGCAAAAAAACCGGGTGGATCGGGGCCGCCGCGCAAAAACCGGAGCGGATCCGGCCCGCGGAACGGGCCGCCGCGCAAAAACCAGAGTGGATCGGGGCCGCCGAGCAGAAACCGGACCGGATCCGGCCCGCGGAACGGGCTGCCGCGCAAAAACCGTACGGGATCGGGGCCGCCGCGCAAAAACCGGAGCGGATCCGGCCCGCGGAACGGGCCGCCGCGCAAAAACCGGACCGGCTCGGGGCCGCCGCGCAAAAACCGGAGCGGATGCGGCCCGCGGAACGGGCCGCCGCGCAAATATCGGACCGGATTGGAGCCACCGCGCAAAAACAGGACCGGATGCGGCCCGCGGAACGGGCAGCCGCGCAAAGACCGGACCGGCTCGGTGCCGCCGCGCAAAAACCGGACCGGATGCGGCCCACGGAACGGGCCGCCGCGCAAAAACCGGACAGGATCGGGGCCGCCGCGCAAAAACCGGAGCGGATGCGGCCCGCAGAACGGGCCGCCGCGCAAATATCGGACCGGATCGGAGCCACCGCGCAAAAACCGGATCGGATCCGGCCCGCGGAACGGGCCACCGCGCAAAAATCGGAGCGGATCGGGGCCGCCGCGCAAAAACCGGATCGGATCCGGCCCGCAGAACGGGCCGCCGCGCAAAAATCGGACCGGATCGGGGCCGCCGCGCAAAAACTGGAGCGGATGCGGCCCGCGGAACGGGCCGCCGCGCAAAAACCGGAGCGGATCGGGGCTGCCGCGCAAAAACCGGAGCGGATCCCGCCCGCGGAAAGGGCCGCGGCACAAAAACCGGACCGGCTCGGGGCAGCCGCGCAAAAACCGGAGCGGATCCGGCCCGCGGAAGGGGCCGCCGCGCAAAAACCGGACAGGCTCAGGGCCGCCGCGCAAAAACCGGACCGGATCCGGCCCGCGGAACGGGCCACCGCGCAAAAATCGGACCGGATCGGGGCCGCCGCGCAAAAACCGGAGCGGATGCGGCCCGCGGAATGGGCCGCCGCGCAAATATCGGACCGGATCGGAGCCACCGTGCAAAAAACGGACAGGATGCGGCCCGCGGAACGGGCCGCCGCGCAAAGACCGGACCGGCTCGGGGCCGCCGCGCAAAAACCGGACCGGATGCGGCCCACGGAACGGGCCGCCGCGCAAAAACCGGAGCGGATCGGGGCCGCCGCGCAAAAAGCGGAGCGGATCCGGCCCGCGGAACGGGCCACCGCGCAAAAACCGGATCGGATCGGGGCGCCGCGCAAAAACTGGAGCGGATCCGGCCCGCGGAACGGGCCGCCGCGCAAAAATCGGAGCGGATCGGGGCCGCCGCGCAAAAACCGGATCGGATCCGGCCCGCGGAACGGGCCGCCGCGCAAAAACCGGAGCGGCTCGGGGCCGCCGCGCAAAAACCGGAGCGGATCGGGGCCGCCGCGCAAAAAGCGGAGCGGATCCGGCCCGCGGAACGGGCCGCCGCGCAAAAACCGGAGCGGATCGGGGCCGCCGCGCAAAAACCGGACCGGCTCGGGACCGCCGCGCAAAAAGCGGAGCGGATCCGGCCCGCGGAACGGGCCGCCGCGCAAAAACCGGACCGGCTCGGGGCCGCCGCGCAAAAACCGGAGCGGATGCGGCCCGCGGAACGGGCCACCGCGCAAAAATCGGACAGGATCGGGGCCGCCGCGCAAAAACCGGAGCGGATGCGGCCCGCGGAACGGGCCGCCGCGCAAATATCGGAGCGGATCGGGGCCACCGCGCAAAAACCGGAGCGGATGCGGCCCGCGGAACGGGCCGCCGCGCAAAGACCGGACCGGCTCGGGGCCGCCGCGCAAAAACCGGACCGGATGCGGCCCACGGAACGGATCGGGGCCGCGCAAAAACCGGACCGGCTCGGGGCCGCCGCGCAAAAACCGGAGCGGATCGGGGCCGCCGCGCAAAAACCGGAGCGGATCCGGCCCGCGGAACGGGCCGCCGCGCAAAAACCGGACCGGCTCGGGGCCGCCGCGCAAAAACCGGATCGGATCCGGCCCGCGGAACGGGCTGCCGCACAAAAACCGGAGCGGATCGGGGCCGCCGCGCAAAAACCGGAGCGGATCCGGCCCGCGGAACGGGCCGCCGCGCAAAAACCGGAGCGGATCGGGGCCGCCGCGCAAAAACCGGAGCGGATCCGGCCCGCGGAACGGGCCGCCGCGCAAAAACCGGACAGGATCGGGGCCGCCGCGCAAAAACCGGAGCGGATCCGGCCCGCGGAACGGGCCGCGGCGCAAAAACCGGACTGGATGCGGCCCACGGAACGGGCCGCCGGGCAAAAACCGGACCGGATCGGAGCCACCGCGAAAAACAGGAGCGGATCCGGCCCACGGAACGGGCCGCCGCACAAAAACCGGAGTGGCTCGGGGCCGCCGCGCAAAAACCGGAGCGGATCCGGCCCGCGGAACGGGCCGCCGCGCAAAAACCGGAGCGGATCCGGCCCGCAGAACGGGCCGCCGCGCAAAAACCGGACCGGATCGGGGCCGCCGCGCAAAAACCGGAGCGGATCCAGCCCGCGGAACGGGCCGCCGCGGAAAAACCAGACCGGATCGGGGCCGCCGTGCAAAAACCGGAGCGGATCCGGCCCGCGGAACGGGCCGCCGCGCAAAAACCGGAGCGGATCGGGCCCGCCGCGCAAAAACCGGAGCGGATCCGGCCCGCGGAACGGGCCGCCGCGCAAAAACCGGAGCGGCTCGGGGCCGCCGTGCAAAAACCGGAGCGGCTCCGTCCCGCGGAACGGGCTGCCGCACAAAAACCGGAGCGGATCGGGGCCGCCGCGCAAAAACCGGAGCGGATCCGGCCCGCGGAACGGGCCGCCGCGCAAAAACCGGAGCGGATCGGGGCCGCCGCGCAAAAACCGGAGCGGATCCGGCCCGCGGAACGGGCCGCCGCGCAAAAACCGGACAGGATCGGGGCCGCCGCGCAAAAACCGGAGCGGATCCGGCCCGCGGAACGGGCCGTGGCGCAAAAACCGGAGCGGATCCGGCCCGCGGAACGGGCCGCCGCGCAAAAACCGGACCGGATCGGGGCCGCCGCGCAAAAACCGGAGCGGATCCGGCCCGCGGAACGGGCCGCCGCGCAAAAACCGGACCGGCTCGGGGCCGCCGTGCAAAAACCGGACCGGATCCGTCCCGCGGAACGGGCTGCCGCACAAAAACCGGAGCGGATCGGGGCCGCCGCGCAAAAACCGGAGCGGATCCGGCCCGCGGAACGGGCCGCCGCGCAAAAACCGGAGCGGATCGGGGCCGCCGCGCAAAAACCGGAGCGGATCCGGCCCGCGGAACGGGCCGCCGCGCAAAAACCGGAGCGGATCGGAGCCGCCGCGCAAAAACCGGAGCGGATCCGGACCGCGGAACGGGCCGCGGCGCAAAAACCGGACTGGATGCGGCCCACGGAACGGGCCGCCGCGCAAAAACCGGACAGGATCGGGGCCGCCGCGCAAAAAGCGGAGCGGATCCGGCCCGCGGAACGGGCCGCCGCGCAAAAACCGGACCGGCTCGGGGCAATTGCGCAAAAAGCGGAGCGGATCCGGCCCGCGGAACGGGCCGCCGCGCAAAAACCAGAGCGGATCGGGGTCGCCGTGCAAAAACCGGACCGGCTCCGGCCCGCGGAACGGGGTGCAGCACAAAAACCGTACGGGATCGGCGCCGCCGCGCAAAAACCGGAGCGGATCCGGCCCACGGAACGGGCTGCCGCACAAAAACCGTACGGGATCGGGGCTGCCGCGCAAAAACCAGAGCGGATCCGGCCCGCGGAACGGGCCGCCGCGCAAATATCGGACCGGATCGGAGCCACCGCGCAAAAACCGGATCGGATCCGGCCCGCGGAACGGGCCGCCGCGCAAAGACCGGACCGGCTCGGGGCCGCCGCGCAAAAACCGGACCGGATGCGGCCCACGGAACGGGCCGCCGCGCAAAAACCGGACCGGATCGGGGCCGCCGCGCAAAAAGCGGAGCGGATCCGGCCCGCGGAACGGGCCACCGCGCAAAAACCGGATCGGATCGGGGCTACCGCGCAAAAACCGGAGCGGATCCGGCCCGCGGAACGGGCCGCCGTGCAAAAACCGGAGCGGATCGGGGCCGCCGCGCAAAAACCGGATCGGATCCGGCCCGCGGAACGGGCCGCCGCGCAAAAATCGGACCGGATCGGGGCCGCCGCGCAAAAACCGGAGCGGATCGGGGCCGCCGCGCAAAAACCGGATCGGATCCGGCCCGCGGAACGGGCCGCCGCGCAAAAATCGGACCGGATCGGGGCCGCCGCGCAAAAACCGGAGCGGATCGGGGCCGCCGCGCAAAAAGCGGAGCGGATCTGGCCCGCGGAACGGGCCGCCGCGCAAAAACCGGAGCGGATCGGGCCCGCCGCGCAAAAACCGGAGCGGATCCGGCCCGCGGAACGGGCCACCGCGCAAAAACCGGACCGGCTCGGTGCCGCCGTGCAAAAACCGGACCGGATCCGGCCCGCGGAACGGGCCGCCGCGCAAAAACCGGAGCGGATCGGGGCCACCGCGCAAAAACCGGAGCGGATCCGGCCCGCGGAACGGGCCGCCGCGCAAAAACCGGAGCGGATCGGGGCTGCCGCGCAAAAACCGGAGCGGATCCGGCCCGCGGAACGGGCCGCCGCGCAAAAACCGGAGCGGATCGGGGCCGCCGTGCAAAAACCGGACCGGCTCCGGCCCGCGGAACGGGCTGCCGCACAAAAACCGGAGCGGATCGGGGCCGCCGCGCAAAAACCGGAGCGGATCCGGCCCGCGGAACGGGCCGCCGCGCAAAAACCGGAGCGGATCGGGCCCGCCGCGCAAAAACCGGAGCGGATCCGGCCCGCGGAACGGGCCGCCGCGCAAAAACCGGACCGGCTCGGGGCCGCCGCGCAAAAACCGGAGCGGATCCGGCCCGCGGAACAGGCCGCCGCGCAAAAACCGGACTGGATGCGGCCCACGGAACGGGCCGCCGGGCAAAAACCGGAGCGGATCGGAGCCACCGCGCAAAAACCGGAGCGGATCCGGCCCGTGGAACGGGCCGCCGCGCAAAAACCGGACCGGATCGGGGCCGCCGCGCAAAAAGCGGAGTGGATCCGGCCCGCGGAACGGGCCACGGCGCAAAAACCGGAGCGGATTGGGGCCGCCGCGCAAAAACCGGACTGGATGCGGCCCGCGGAACGGGCCACCGCGCAAAAACCGGACCGGATCGGAGCCACCGCGCAAAAACCGGAGCGGATCCGGCCCGCGGAACGGGCCGCCGCACAAAAAACGGAGCGGATCGGGGCCGCCGCGCAAAAACCGGAGCGGATCCGGCCCGCGGAACGGGCCGCCGCGCAAAAACCGGACCGGATCCGGCCCGCGGAACGGGCTGCCGCGCAAAAACCGTACGGGATCGGGGCCGCCGCGCAAAAACCGGACCGGATGCAGCCCGCGGAACGGGCCACCGCGCAAAAATCGGACAGGATCGGGGCCGCCGCGCAAAAACCGGAGCGGATGCGGCCCGCGGAACGGGCCGCCGCGCAAATATCGGACCGGATCGGGGCCACCGCGCAAAAACCGGAGCGGATGCGGCCCGCGGAACGGGCCGCCGCGCAAAGACCGGACCGGCTCGGGGCCGCCGCGCAAAAACCGGACCGGATGCGGCCCACGGAACGGATCGGGGCCGCGCAAAAACCGGACCGGCTCGGGGCCGGCGCGCAAAAACCGGAGCGGATCGGGGCCGCCGCGCAAAAACCGGAGCGGATCCGGCCCGCGGAACGGGCCGCCGCGCAAAAACCGGAGCGGCTCGGGACCGCCGCGCAAAAACCGGAGCGGATCCGGCCCGCGGAACGGGCCGCCGCGCAAAAACCGGACCGGCTCGGGGCCGCCGCGCAAAAACCGGAGCGGATCCGGCCCGCGGAACGGGCCGCCGCGCAAAAACCGGAGCGGATCGGGGCCACCGCGCAAAAACCGGACCGGATGCGGCCCGCGGAACGGGCCGCCGCGCAAAAACCGGAGCGGATCGGGGCCGCCGCGCAAAAACCGGAGCGGATCCGGCCCGCGGAACGGGCCGACGCGCAAAAACCGGAGCGGATCGGGGCCGCCGTGCAAAAACCGGACCGGCTCCGGCCCGCGGAACGGGCTGCCGCACAAAAACCGGAGCGGATCGGGGCCGCCGCGCAAAAACTGGAGCGGATCCGGCCCGCGGAACGGGCCGCCGCGCAAAAACCGGAGCGGCTCGGGGCCGCCGCGCAAAAACCGGAGCGGATCCGGCCCGCGGAACGGGCCGCCGCGCAAAAACCGGACAGAATCGGGGCCGCCGCGCAAAAACCGGATCGGATCCGGCCCGCGGAACGGGCCGCGGCGCAAAAACCGGACTGGACGCGGCCCACGGAACGGGCCGCCGGGCAAAAACCGGACCGGATCGGAGCCACCGCGCAAAAACCGGAGCGGATGCGGCCCGCGGAACGGGCCGCCGCGCAAAAACCGGACCGGCTCGGGGCCGCCGCGCAAAAACCGGAGCGGATCCGGCCCGCGGAACGGGCCACGGCACAAAAACCGGAGCGGATCGGGGCCGCCGCGCAAAAACCGGAGCGGAACGGAGCCACCGCGCAAAAACCGGAGCGGATCCGGCCCGCGGAACGGGCAGCCGCAAAAAAACTGGGTGGATCGGGGCCGCCGCGCAAAAACCGGAGCGGATCCGGCCCGCGGAACGGGCCGCCGCGCAAAAACCAGAGTGGATCGGGGCCGCCGAGCAGAAACCGGACCGGATCCGGCCCGCGGAACGGGCTGCCGCGCAAAAACCGTACGGGATCGGGGCCGCCGCGCAAAAACCGGAGCGGATCCGGCCCGCGGAACGGGCCGCCGCGCAAAAACCGGACCGGCTCGGGGCCGCCGCGCAAAAACCGGAGCGGATCTGGCCCGCGGAACGGGCCGCCGCGCAAATATCGGACCGGATTGGAGCCACCGCGCAAAAACCGGACCGGATGCGGCCCGCGGAACGGGCCGCCGCGCAAAGACCGGACCGGCTCGTGGCCGCCGCGCAAAAACCGGACCGGATGCGGCCCACGGAACGGGCCGCCGCGCAAAAACCGGAGCGGATCGGGGCCGCCGCGCAAAAACCGGAGCGGATGCGGCCCGCGGAACGGGCCGCCGCGCAAATATCGGACCGGATCGGAGCCACCGCGCAAAAACCGGATCGGATCCGGCCCGCGGAACGGGCCACCGCGCAAAAATCGGAGCGGATCGGGGCCGCCGCGCAAAAACCGGATCGGATCCGGCCCGCAGAATGGGCCGCCGCGCAAAAATCGGACCGGATCGGGGCCGCCGCGCAAAAACTGGAGCGGATGCGGCCCGCGGAACGGGCCGCCGCGCAAAAACCGGAGCGGATCGGGGCCGCCGCGCAAAAACCGGAGCGGATCCCGCCCGCGGAACGGGCCGCCGCGCAAAAACCGGAGCGGATCCGGCCCGCGGAAAGGGCCGCGGCACAAAAACCGGACCGGCTCGGGGCAGCCGCGCAAAAACCGGAGCGGATCCGGCCCGCGGAAGGGGCCGCCGCGCAAAAACCGGACAGGCTCAGGGCCGCCGCGCAAAAACCGGACCGGATCCGGCCCGCGGAACGGGCTGCCGCGCAAAAACCGGACCGGATCGGAGCCACCGCGCAAAAACCGGAGCGGATCCGGGCCGCGGAACGGGCCGCCGCGCAAAAACCGGACAGGATCGGGGCCGCCGCGCAAAAACCGGAGCGGATCGGGGCCGCCGTGCAAAAACCGGACCGGCTCCGGCCCGCGGAACGGGCTGCCGCACAAAAACCGGAGCGGATCGGGGCCGCCGCGCAAAAACTGGAGCGGATCCGGCCCGCGGAACGGGCCGCCGCGCAAAAACCGGAGCGGCTCGGGGCCGCCGCGCAAAAACCGGAGCGGATCCGGCCCGCGGAACGGGCCGCCGCGCAAAAACCGGACAGAATCGGGGCCGCCGCGCAAAAACCGGATCGGATCCGGCCCGCGGAACGGGCCGCGGCGCAAAAACCGGACTGGACGCGGCCCACGGAACGGGCCGCCGGGCAAAAACCGGTCCGGATCGGAGCCACCGCGCAAAAACCGGAGCGGATCCGGCCCGCGGAACGGGCCGCCGCGCAAAAACCGGACCGGCTCGGGGCCGCCGCGCAAAAACCGGAGCGGATCCGGCCCGCGGAACGGGCCACGGCGCAAAAACCGGAGCGGATCGGGGCCGCCGCGCAAAAACCGGAGCGGATCGGAGCCACCGCGCAAAAACCGGAGCGGATCCGGCCCGCGGAACGGGCAGCCGCAAAAAAACCGGGTGGATCGGGGCCGCCGCGCAAAAACCGGAGCGGATCCGGCCCGCGGAACGGGCCGCCGCGCAAAAACCAGAGTGGATCGGGGCCGCCGAGCAGAAACCGGACCGGATCCGGCCCGCGGAACGGGCTGCCGCGCAAAAACCGTACGGGATCGGGGCCGCCGCGCAAAAACCGGACCGGCTCGGGGCCGCCGCGCAAAAACCGGAGCGGATCTGGCCCGCGGAACGGGCCGCCGCGCAAATATCGGACCGGATTGGAGCCACCGCGCAAAAACCGGACCGGATGCGGCCCGCGGAACGGGCCGCCGCGCAAAGACCGGACCGGCTCGTGGCCGCCGCGCAAAAACCGGACCGGATGCGGCCCACGGAACGGGCCGCCGCGCAAAAACCGGAGCGGATCGGGGCCGCCGCGCAAAAACCGGAGCGGATGCGGCCCGCGGAACGGGCCGCCGCGCAAATATCGGACCGGATCGGAGCCACCGCGCAAAAACCGGATCGGATCCGGCCCGCGGAACGGGCCACCGCGCTAAAATCGGAGCGGATCGGGGCCGCCGCGCAAAAACCGGATCGGATCCGGCCCGCAGAATGGGCCGCCGCGCAAAAATCGGACCGGATCGGGGCCGCCGCGCAAAAACTGGAGCGGATGCGGCCCGCGGAACGGGCCGCCGCGCAAAAACCGGAGCGGATCGGGGCCGCCGCGCAAAAACCGGAGCGGATCCCGCCCGCGGAACGGGCCGCCGCGCAAAAACCGGAGCGGATCCGGCCCGCGGAAAGGGCCGCGGCACAAAAACCGGACCGGCTCGGGGCAGCCGCGCAAAAACCGGAGCGGATCCGGCCCGCGGAAGGGGCCGCCGCGCAAAAACCGGACAGGCTCAGGGCCGCCGCGCAAAAACCGGACCGGATCCGGCCCGCGGAACGGGCTGCCGCGCAAAAACCGGACCGGATCGGAGCCACCGCGCAAAAACCGGAGCGGATGCGGCCCGCGGAACGGGCCGCCGCGCAAAAACCGGACAGGATCGGGGCCGCCGCGCAAAAACCGGAGCGGATCCGGCCCGCGGAACGGGCCGCGGCGCAAAAACCGGAGCGGATCGGGGCCGCCGCGCAAAAACCGGAGCGGATCCGGCCCGCGGAACGGGCCGCCGCGCAAAAACCGGAGCGGATCGGGGCCGCCGCGCAAAAACCGGAGCAGATCCGGCCCGCGGAACGGGCCGCCGCGCAGAAACCGGACAGGATCGGGGCCACCGCGCAAAAACCGGAGCGGATCCGGCCCGCGGAACGGGCCGCCGCGCAAAAACCGGACCGGATCGGGCCCGCCGCGCAAAAACCGGAGCGGATCCGGCCCGCGGAACGGTCCGCCGCGCAAAAACCGGACCGGCTCGGGGCCGCCGCACAAAAACCGGAGCGGATCCGGCCCGCGGAACGGGCCACGGCGCAAAAACCGGACCGAATCGGGGCCGCCGCGCAAAAACCGGACTGGATGCGGCCTGCGGAACGGGCCACCGCGCAAAAACCGGACCGGATCGGAGCCGCCGCGCAAAAACCGGAGCGGATCCGGCCCGCGGAACGGGCCGCGGCACAAAAACCGGAGGGGATCGGGGCCGCCGCGCAAAAACCGGACCGGATGCGGCCCGCGGAACGGGCCGCCGCGCAAAAACCAGAGTGGATCGGGGCAGCCGCGCAAAAACCGGACCGGATCCGGCCCGCGGAACGGGCCACCGCGCAAAAATCGGACCGGATCGGGGCCGCCGCGCAAAAACCGGAGCGGATGCGGCCCGCGGAATGGGCCGCCGCGCAAATATCGGACCGGATCGGAGCCACCGTGCAAAAAACGGACAGGATGCGGCCCGCGGAACGGGCCGCCGCGCAAAGACCGGACCGGCTCGGGGCCGCCGCGCAAAAACCGGACCGGATGCGGCCCACGGAACGGGCCGCCGCGCAAAAACCGGAGCGGATCGGGGCCGCCGCGCAAAAAGCGGAGCGGATCCGGCCCGCGGAACGGGCCACCGCGCAAAAACCGGATCGGATCGGGGCGCCGCGCAAAAACTGGAGCGGATCCGGCCCGCGGAACGGGCCGCCGCGCAAAAATCGGAGCGGATCGGGGCCGCCGCGCAAAAACCGGATCGGATCCGGCCCGCGGAACGGGCCGCCGCGCAAAAACCGGAGCGGCTCGGGGCCGCCGCGCAAAAACCGGAGCGGATCGGGGCCGCCGCGCAAAAAGCGGAGCGGATCCGGCCCGCGGAACGGGCCGCCGCGCAAAAACCGGAGCGGATCGGGGCCGCCGCGCAAAAACCGGACCGGCTCGGGACCGCCGCGCAAAAAGCGGAGCGGATCCGGCCCGCGGAACGGGCCGCCGCGCAAAAACCGGACCGGCTCGGGGCCGCCGCGCAAAAACCGGAGCGGATCCGGCCCGCGGAACGGGCCACCGCGCAAAAACCGGAGCGGCTCGGGGCCGCCGCGCAAAAACCGGACCGGATCCGGCCCGCGGAACGGGCCGCCGCGCAAAAACCGGAGCGGATCGGGGCCGCCGCGCAAAAACCGGAGCGGATCCGGCCCGCGGAACGGGCCGCCGCGCAAAAACCGGACCGGCTCGGGACCGCCGCGCAAAAACCGGAGCGGATCCGGCCCGCGGAACGGGCCGCCGCGCAAAAACCGGACCGGCTCGGGGCCGCCGCGCAAAAACCGGAGCGGATCCGGCCCGCGGAACGGGCCGCCGCGCAAAAACCGGAGCGGATCGGGGCCACCGCGCAAAAACCGGACCGGATGCGGCCCGCGGAACGGGCCGCCGCGCAAAAACCGGAGCGGATCGGGGCCGCCGCGCAAAAACCGGAGCGGATCCGGCCCGCGGAACGGGCCGCCGCGCAAAAACCGGAGCGGATCGGGGCCGCCGTGCAAAAACCGGACCGGCTCCGGCCCGCGGAACGGGCTGCCGCACAAAAACCGGAGCGGATCGGGGCCGCCGCGCAAAAACTGGAGCGGATCCGGCCCGCGGAACGGGCCGCCGCGCAAAAACCGGACCGGATCGGGGCCGCCGCGCAAAAACCGGAGCGGATCCGGCCCGCGGAACGGGCCGCCGCGCAAAAACCGGACAGAATCGGGGCCGCCGCGCAAAAACCGGATCGGATCCGGCCCGCGGAACGGGCCGCGGCGCAAAAACCGGACTGGATGCGGCCCACGGAACGGGCCGCCGGGCAAAAACCGGACCGGATCGGAGCCACCGCGCAAAAACCGGAGCGGATCCGGCCCGCGGAACGGGCCGCCGCGCAAAAACCGGACCGGCTCGGGGCCGCCGCGCAAAAACCGGAGCGGATCCGGCCCGCGGAACGGGCCACGGCGCAAAAACCGGAGCGGATCGGGGCCGCCGCGCAAAAACCGGAGCGGATCGGAGCCACCGCGCAAAAACCGGAGCGGATCCGGCCCGCGGAACGGGCAGCCGCAAAAAAACCGGGTGGATCGGGGCCGCCGCGCAAAAACCGGAGCGGATCCGGCCCGCGGAACGGGCCGCCGCGCAAAAACCAGAGTGGATCGGGGCCGCCGAGCAGAAACCGGACCGGATCCGGCCCGCGGAACGGGCTGCCGCGCAAAAACCGTACGGGATCGGGACCGCCGCGCAAAAACCGGAGCGGATCCGGCCCGCGGAACGGGCCGCGGCGCAAAAACCGGACCGGCTCGGGGCCGCCGCGCAAAAACCGGACCGGATGCGGCCCGCGGAACGGGCCGCCGCGCAAAGACCGGACCGGCTCGGTGCCGCCGCGCAAAAACCGGACCGGATGCGGCCCACGGAACGGGCCGCCGCGCAAAAACCGGAGCGGATCGGGGCCGCCGCGCAAAAACCGGAGCGGATGCGGCCCGCGGAACGGGCCGCCGCGCAAATATCGGACCGGATCGGAGCCACCGCGCAAAAACCAGATCGGATCCGGCCCGCGGAACGGGCCACCGCGCAAAAATCGGAGCGGATCGGGACCGCCGCGCAAAAACCGGATCGGATCCGGCCCGCAGAACGGGCCGCCGCGCAAAAATCGGACCGGATCGGGGCCGCCGCGCAAAAACTGGAGCGGATGCGGCCCGCGGAACGGGCCGCCGCGCAAAAACCGGACCGGATCGGGGCCGCCGCGCAAAAACTGGACCGGATCCGGCCCGCGGAACGGGCCGCCGCGCAAAAACCGGAGCGGCTCGGGGCCGCCGCGCAAAAACCGGACCGGATCGGAGCCACCGCGCAAAAAGCGGACCGGATCCGGCCCGCGGAACGGGCCGCCGCGCAAAAACCGGACCGGCTCGGGACCGCCGCGCAAAAAGCGGAGCGGATCCGGCCCGCGGAACGGGCTGCCGCGCAAAAACCGGAGCGGATCGGGGCCGCCGCGCAAAAACCGGAGCGGATCCGGCCCGCGGAACGGGCCACGGCGCAAAAACCGGAGCGGCTCGGGGCCGCCGCGCAAAAACCGGACCGGATCCGGCCCGCGGAACGGGCCGCCGCGCAAAAACCGGAGCGGATCGGGGCCGCCGCGCAAAAACCGGAGCGGATCCGGCCCGCGGAACGGGCCGCCGCGCAAAAACCGGACCGGCTCGGGACCGCCGCGCAAAAACCGGATCGGATCCGGCCCGCGGAACGGGCCACCGCGCAAAAATCGGAGCGGATCGGGACCGCCGCGCAAAAACCGGATCGGATCCGGCCCGCAGAACGGGCCGCCGCGCAAAAATCGGACCGGATCGGGGCCGCCGCGCAAAAACTGGAGCGGATGCGGCCCGCGGAACGGGCCGCCGCGCAAAAACCGGACCGGATCGGGGCCGCCGCGCAAAAACTGGACCGGATCCGGCCCGCGGAACGGGCCGCCGCGCAAAAACCGGAGCGGCTCGGGGCCGCCGCGCAAAAACCGGACCGGATCGGAGCCACCGCGCAAAAAGCGGACCGGATCCGGCCCGCGGAACGGGCCGCCGCGCAAAAACCGGACCGGCTCGGGACCGCCGCGCAAAAAGCGGAGCGGATCCGGCCCGCGGAACGGGCTGCCGCGCAAAAACCGGACCGGCTCGGGGCCGCCGCGCAAAAACCGGAGCGGATCCGGCCCGCGGAACGGGCCACGGCGCAAAAACCGGAGCGGCTCGGGGCCGCCGCGCAAAAACCGGACCGGATCCGGCCCGCGGAACGGGCCGCCGCGCAAAAACCGGAGCGGATCGGGGCCGCCGCGCAAAAACCGGAGCGGATCCGGCCCGCGGAACGGGCCGCCGCGCAAAAACCGGACCGGCTCGGGACCGCCGCGCAAAAACCGGAGCGGATCCGGCCCGCGGAACGGGCCGCCGCGCAAAAACCGGACCGGCTCGGGGCCGCCGCGCAAAAACCGGAGCGGATCCGGCCCGCGGAACGGGCCGCCGCGCAAAAACAGGACAGGATCGGGGCCACCGCGCAAAAACCGGACCGGATGCGGCCCGCGGAACGGGCCGCCGCGCAAAAACCGGAGCGGATCGGGGCCGCCGCGCAAAAAGCGGAGCGGATCCGGCCCGCGGAACGGGCCGCCGCGCAAAAACCGGAGCGGATCGGGGCCGCCGTGCAAAAACCGGACCGGCTCCGGCCCGCGGAACGGGCTGCCGCACAAAAACCGGAGCGGATCGGGGCCGCCGCGCAAAAACTGGAGCGGATCCGGCCCGCGGAACGGGCCGCCGCGCAAAAACCGGAGCGGCTCGGGGCCGCCGCGCAAAAACCGGAGCGGATCCGGCCCGCGGAACGGGCCGCCGCGCAAAAACCGGACAGAATCGGGGCCGCCGCGCAAAAACCGGATCGGATCCGGCCCGCGGAACGGGCCGCGGCGCAAAAACCGGACTGGATGCGGCCCACGGAACGGGCCGCCGGGCAAAAACCGGACCGGATCGGAGCCACCGCGCAAAAACCGGAGCGGATCCGGCCCGCGGAACGGGCCGCCGCGCAAAAACCGGACCGGCTCGGGGCCGCCGCGCAAAAACCGGAGCGGATCCGGCCCGCGGAACGGGCCACGGCGCAAAAACCGGAGCGGATCGGGGCCGCCGCGCAAAAACCGGAGCGGATCGGAGCCACCGCGCAAAAACCGGAGCGGATCCGGCCCGCGGAACGGGCAGCCGCAAAAAAACCGGGTGGATCGGGGCCGCCGCGCAAAAACCGGAGCGGATCCGGCCCGCGGAACGGGCCGCCGCGCAAAAACCAGAGTGGATCGGGGCCGCCGAGCAGAAACCGGACCGGATCCGGCCCGCGGAACGGGCTGCCGCGCAAAAACCGTACGGGATCGGGGCCGCCGCGCAAAAACCGGAGCGGATCCGGCCCGCGGAACGGGCCGCCGCGCAAAAACCGGACCGGCTCGGGGCCGCCGCGCAAAAACCGGAGCGGATGCGGCCCGCGGAACGGGCCGCCGCGCAAATATCGGACCGGATTGGAGCCACCGCGCAAAAACCGGACCGGATGCGGCCCGCGGAACGGGCAGCCGCGCAAAGACCGGACCGGCTCGGTGCCGCCGCGCAAAAACCGGACCGGATGCGGCCCACGGAACGGGCCGCCGCGCAAAAACCGGACAGGATCGGGGCCGCCGCGCAAAAACCGGAGCGGATGCGGCCCGCAGAACGGGCCGCCGCGCAAATATCGGACCGGATCGGAGCCACCGCGCAAAAACCGGATCGGATCCGGCCCGCGGAACGGGCCACCGCGCAAAAATCGGAGCGGATCGGGGCCGCCGCGCAAAAACCGGATCGGATCCGGCCCGCAGAACGGGCCGCCGCGCAAAAATCGGACCGGATCGGGGCCGCCGCGCAAAAACTGGAGCGGATGCGGCCCGCGGAACGGGCCGCCGCGCAAAAACCGGAGCGGATCGGGGCTGCCGCGCAAAAACCGGAGCGGATCCCGCCCGCGGAAAGGGCCGCGGCACAAAAACCGGACCGGCTCGGGGCAGCCGCGCAAAAACCGGAGCGGATCCGGCCCGCGGAAGGGGCCGCCGCGCAAAAACCGGACAGGCTCAGGGCCGCCGCGCAAAAACCGGACCGGATCCGGCCCGCGGAACGGGCCACCGCGCAAAAATCGGACCGGATCGGGGCCGCCGCGCAAAAACCGGAGCGGATGCGGCCCGCGGAATGGGCCGCCGCGCAAATATCGGACCGGATCGGAGCCACCGTGCAAAAAACGGACAGGATGCGGCCCGCGGAACGGGCCGCCGCGCAAAGACCGGACCGGCTCGGGGCCGCCGCGCAAAAACCGGACCGGATGCGGCCCACGGAACGGGCCGCCGCGCAAAAACCGGAGCGGATCGGGGCCGCCGCGCAAAAAGCGGAGCGGATCCGGCCCGCGGAACGGGCCACCGCGCAAAAACCGGATCGGATCGGGGCGCCGCGCAAAAACTGGAGCGGATCCGGCCCGCGGAACGGGCCGCCGCGCAAAAATCGGAGCGGCTCGGGGCCGCCGCGCAAAAACCGGATCGGATCCGGCCCGCGGAACGGGCCGCCGCGCAAAAAGCGGAGCGGATCCGGCCCGCGGAACGGGCCACCGCGCAAAAACCGGACCGGCTCGGGGCCGCCGCGCAAAAACCGGAGCGGATCCGGCCCGCGGAACGGGCCGCCGCGCAAAAACAGGACAGGATCGGGGCCACCGCGCAAAAACCGGACCGGATGCGGCCCGCGGAACGGGCCGCCGCGCAAAAACCGGAGCGGATCGGGGCCGCCGCGCAAAAAGCGGAGCGGATCCGGCCCGCGGAACGGGCCGCCGCGCAAAAACCGGAGCGGATCGGGGCCGCCGTGCAAAAACCGGACCGGCTCCGGCCCGCGGAACGGGCTGCCGCACAAAAACCGGAGCGGATCGGGGCCGCCGCGCAAAAACTGGAGCGGATCCGGCCCGCGGAACGGGCCGCCGCGCAAAAACCGGAGCGGCTCGGGGCCGCCGCGCAAAAACCGGAGCGGATCCGGCCCGCGGAACGGGCCGCCGCGCAAAAACCGGACAGAATCGGGGCCGCCGCGCAAAAACCGGATCGGATCCGGCCCGCGGAACGGGCCGCGGCGCAAAAACCGGACTGGATGCGGCCCACGGAACGGGCCGCCGGGCAAAAACCGGACCGGATCGGAGCCACCGCGCAAAAACCGGAGCGGATCCGGCCCGCGGAACGGGCCGCCGCGCAAAAACCGGACCGGCTCGGGGCCGCCGCGCAAAAACCGGAGCGGATCCGGCCCGCGGAACGGGCCACGGCGCAAAAACCGGAGCGGATCGGGGCCGCCGCGCAAAAACCGGAGCGGATCGGAGCCACCGCGCAAAAACCGGAGCGGATCCGGCCCGCGGAACGGGCAGCCGCAAAAAAACCGGGTGGATCGGGGCCGCCGCGCAAAAACCGGAGCGGATCCGGCCCGCGGAACGGGCCGCCGCGCAAAAACCAGAGTGGATCGGGGCCGCCGAGCAGAAACCGGACCGGATCCGGCCCGCGGAACGGGCTGCCGCGCAAAAACCGTACGGGATCGGGGCCGCCGCGCAAAAACCGGAGCGGATCCGGCCCGCGGAACGGGCCGCCGCGCAAAAACCGGACCGGCTCGGGGCCGCCGCGCAAAAACCGGAGCGGATGCGGCCCGCGGAACGGGCCGCCGCGCAAATATCGGACCGGATTGGAGCCACCGCGCAAAAACCGGACCGGATGCGGCCCGCGGAACGGGCAGCCGCGCAAAGACCGGACCGGCTCGGTGCCGCCGCGCAAAAACCGGACCGGATGCGGCCCACGGAACGGGCCGCCGCGCAAAAACCGGACAGGATCGGGGCCGCCGCGCAAAAACCGGAGCGGATGCGGCCCGCAGAACGGGCCGCCGCGCAAATATCGGACCGGATCGGAGCCACCGCGCAAAAACCGGATCGGATCCGGCCCGCGGAACGGGCCACCGCGCAAAAATCGGAGCGGATCGGGGCCGCCGCGCAAAAACCGGATCGGATCCGGCCCGCAGAACGGGCCGCCGCGCAAAAATCGGACCGGATCGGGGCCGCCGCGCAAAAACTGGAGCGGATGCGGCCCGCGGAACGGGCCGCCGCGCAAAAACCGGAGCGGATCGGGGCTGCCGCGCAAAAACCGGAGCGGATCCCGCCCGCGGAAAGGGCCGCGGCACAAAAACCGGACCGGCTCGGGGCAGCCGCGCAAAAACCGGAGCGGATCCGGCCCGCGGAAGGGGCCGCCGCGCAAAAACCGGACAGGCTCAGGGCCGCCGCGCAAAAACCGGACCGGATCCGGCCCGCGGAACGGGCCACCGCGCAAAAATCGGACCGGATCGGGGCCGCCGCGCAAAAACCGGAGCGGATGCGGCCCGCGGAATGGGCCGCCGCGCAAATATCGGACCGGATCGGAGCCACCGTGCAAAAAACGGACAGGATGCGGCCCGCGGAACGGGCCGCCGCGCAAAGACCGGACCGGCTCGGGGCCGCCGCGCAAAAACCGGACCGGATGCGGCCCACGGAACGGGCCGCCGCGCAAAAACCGGAGCGGATCGGGGCCGCCGCGCAAAAAGCGGAGCGGATCCGGCCCGCGGAACGGGCCACCGCGCAAAAACCGGATCGGATCGGGGCGCCGCGCAAAAACTGGAGCGGATCCGGCCCGCGGAACGGGCCGCCGCGCAAAAATCGGAGCGGATCGGGGCCGCCGCGCAAAAACCGGATCGGATCCGGCCCGCGGAACGGGCCGCCGCGCAAAAACCGGAGCGGCTCGGGGCCGCCGCGCAAAAACCGGAGCGGATCGGGGCCGCCGCGCAAAAAGCGGAGCGGATCCGGCCCGCGGAACGGGCCGCCGCGCAAAAACCGGAGCGGATCGGGGCCGCCGCGCAAAAACCGGACCGGCTCGGGACCGCCGCGCAAAAAGCGGAGCGGATCCGGCCCGCGGAACGGGCCGCCGCGCAAAAACCGGACCGGCTCGGGGCCGCCGCGCAAAAACCGGAGCGGATCCGGCCCGCGGAACGGGCCACCGCGCAAAAACCGGAGCGGCTCGGGGCCGCCGCGCAAAAACCGGACCGGATCCGGCCCGCGGAACGGGCCGCCGCGCAAAAACCGGAGCGGATCGGGGCCGCCGCGCAAAAACCGGAGCGGATCCGGCCCGCGGAACGGGCCGCCGCGCAAAAACCGGACCGGCTCGGGACCGCCGCGCAAAAACCGGAGCGGATCCGGCCCGCGGAACGGGCCGCCGCGCAAAAACCGGACCGGCTCGGGGCCGCCGCGCAAAAACCGGAGCGGATCCGGCCCGCGGAACGGGCCGCCGCGCAAAAACCGGAGCGGATCGGGGCCACCGCGCAAAAACCGGACCGGATGCGGCCCGCGGAACGGGCCGCCGCGCAAAAACCGGAGCGGATCGGGGCCGCCGCGCAAAAACCGGAGCGGATCCGGCCCGCGGAACGGGCCGCCGCGCAAAAACCGGAGCGGATCGGGGCCGCCGTGCAAAAACCGGACCGGCTCCGGCCCGCGGAACGGGCTGCCGCACAAAAACCGGAGCGGATCGGGGCCGCCGCGCAAAAACTGGAGCGGATCCGGCCCGCGGAACGGGCCGCCGCGCAAAAACCGGAGCGGCTCGGGGCCGCCGCGCAAAAACCGGAGCGGATCCGGCCCGCGGAACGGGCCGCCGCGCAAAAACCGGACAGAATCGGGGCCGCCGCGCAAAAACCGGATCGGATCCGGCCCGCGGAACGGGCCGCGGCGCAAAAACCGGACTGGATGCGGCCCACGGAACGGGCCGCCGGGCAAAAACCGGACCGAATCGGGGCCGCCGCGCAAAAACCGGAGCGGATCCGGCCCGCGGAACGGGCCGCCGCGCAAAAACCGGACCGGCTCGGGGCCGCCGCGCAAAAACCGGAGCGGATCCGGCCCGCGGAACGGGCCACGGCGCAAAAACCGGAGCGGATCGGGGCCGCCGCGCAAAAACCGGAGCGGATCGGAGCCACCGCGCAAAAACCGGAGCGGATCCGGCCCGCGGAACGGGCAGCCGCAAAAAAACCGGGTGGATCGGGGCCGCCGCGCAAAAACCGGAGCGGATCCGGCCCGCGGAACGGGCCGCCGCGCAAAAACCAGAGTGGATCGGGGCCGCCGAGCAGAAACCGGACCGGATCCGGCCCGCGGAACGGGCTGCCGCGCAAAAACCGTACGGGATCGGGACCGCCGCGCAAAAACCGGAGCGGATCCGGCCCGCGGAACGGGCCGCGGCGCAAAAACCGGACCGGCTCGGGGCCGCCGCGCAAAAACCGGACCGGATGCGGCCCGCGGAACGGGCCGCCGCGCAAAGACCGGACCGGCTCGGTGCCGCCGCGCAAAAACCGGACCGGATACGGCCCACGGAACGGGCCGCCGCGCAAAAACCGGAGCGGATCGGGGCCGCCGCGCAAAAACCGGAGCGGATGCGGCCCGCGGAACGGGCCGCCGCGCAAATATCGGACCGGATCGGAGCCACCGCGCAAAAACCGGATCGGATCCGGCCCGCGGAACGGGCCACCGCGCAAAAATCGGAGCGGATCGGGACCGCCGCGCAAAAACCGGATCGGATCCGGCCCGCAGAACGGGCCGCCGCGCAAAAATCGGACCGGATCGGGGCCGCCGCGCAAAAACTGGAGCGGATGCGGCCCGCGGAACGGGCCGCCGCGCAAAAACCGGACCGGATCGGGGCCGCCGCGCAAAAACTGGACCGGATCCGGCCCGCGGAACGGGCCGCCGCGCAAAAACCGGAGCGGCTCGGGGCCGCCGCGCAAAAACCGGACCGGATCGGAGCCACCGCGCAAAAAGCGGACCGGATCCGGCCCGCGGAACGGGCCGCCGCGCAAAAACCGGACCGGCTCGGGACCGCCGCGCAAAAAGCGGAGCGGATCCGGCCCGCGGAACGGGCTGCCGCGCAAAAACCGGCTCGGGGCCGCCGCGCAAAAACCGGAGCGGATCCGGCCCGCGGAACGGGCCACGGCGCAAAAACCGGAGCGGCTCGGGGCCGCCGCGCAAAAACCGGACCGGATCCGGCCCGCGGAACGGGCCGCCGCGCAAAAACCGGAGCGGATCGGGGCCGCCGCGCAAAAACCGGAGCGGATCCGGCCCGCGGAACGGGCCGCCGCGCAAAAACCGGACCGGCTCGGGACCGCCGCGCAAAAACCGGAGCGGATCCGGCCCGCGGAACGGGCCGCCGCGCAAAAACCGGACCGGCTCGGGGCCGCCGCGCAAAAACCGGAGCGGATCCGGCCCGCGGAACGGGCCGCCGCGCAAAAACAGGACAGGATCGGGGCCACCGCGCAAAAACCGGACCGGATGCGGCCCGCGGAACGGGCCGCCGCGCAAAAACCGGAGCGGATCGGGGCCGCCGCGCAAAAACCGGAGCGGATCCGGCCCGCGGAACGGGCCGCCGCGCAAAAACCGGAGCGGATCGGGGCCGCCGTGCAAAAACCGGACCGGCTCCGGCCCGCGGAACGGGCTGCCGCACAAAAACCGGAGCGGATCGGGGCCGCCGCGCAAAAACTGGAGCGGATCCGGCCCGCGGAACGGGCCGCCGCGCAAAAACCGGAGCGGCTCGGGGCCGCCGCGCAAAAACCGGAGCGGATCCGGCCCGCGGAACGGGCCGCCGCGCAAAAACCGGACAGAATCGGGGCCGCCGCGCAAAAACCGGATCGGATCCGGCCCGCGGAACGGGCCGCGGCGCAAAAACCGGACTGGATGCGGCCCACGGAACGGGCCGCCGGGCAAAAACCGGACCGGATCGGAGCCACCGCGCAAAAACCGGAGCGGATCCGGCCCGCGGAACGGGCCGCCGCGCAAAAACCGGACCGGCTCGGGGCCGCCGCGCAAAAACCGGAGCGGATCCGGCCCGCGGAACGGGCCACGGCGCAAAAACCGGAGCGGATCGGGGCCGCCGCGCAAAAACCGGAGCGGATCGGAGCCACCGCGCAAAAACCGGAGCGGATCCGGCCCGCGGAACGGGCAGCCGCAAAAAAACCGGGTGGATCGGGGCCGCCGCGCAAAAACCGGAGCGGATCCGGCCCGCGGAACGGGCCGCCGCGCAAAAACCAGAGTGGATCGGGGCCGCCGAGCAGAAACCGGACCGGATCCGGCCCGCGGAACGGGCTGCCGCGCAAAAACCGTACGGGATCGGGGCCGCCGCGCAAAAACTGGAGCGGATCCGGCCCGCGGAACGGGCCGCCGCGCAAAAACCGGACCGGCTCGGGGCCGCCGCGCAAAAACCGGAGCGGATGCGGCCCGCGGAACGGGCCGCCGCGCAAATATCGGACCGGATTGGAGCCACCGCGCAAAAACCGGACCGGATGCGGCCCGCGGAACGGGCAGCCGCGCAAAGACCGGACCGGCTCGGTGCCGCCGCGCAAAAACCGGACCGGATGCGGCCCACGGAACGGGCCGCCGCGCAAAAACCGGACAGGATCGGGGCCGCCGCGCAAAAACCGGAGCGGATGCGGCCCGCAGAACGGGCCGCCGCGCAAATATCGGACCGGATCGGAGCCACCGCGCAAAAACCGGATCGGATCCGGCCCGCGGAACGGGCCACCGCGCAAAAATCGGAGCGGATCGGGGCCGCCGCGCAAAAACCGGATCGGATCCGGCCCGCAGAACGGGCCGCCGCGCAAAAATCGGACCGGATCGGGGCCGCCGCGCAAAAACTGGAGCGGATGCGGCCCGCGGAACGGGCCGCCGCGCAAAAACCGGAGCGGATCGGGGCTGCCGCGCAAAAACCGGAGCGGATCCCGCCCGCGGAAAGGGCCGCGGCACAAAAACCGGACCGGCTCGGGGCAGCCGCGCAAAAACCGGAGCGGATCCGGCCCGCGGAAGGGGCCGCCGCGCAAAAACCGGACAGGCTCAGGGCCGCCGCGCAAAAACCGGACCGGATCCGGCCCGCGGAACGGGCTGCCGCGCAAAAACCGGACCGGATCGGAGCCACCGCGCAAAAACCGGAGCGGATGCGGCCCGCGGAACGGGCCGCCGCGCAAAAACCGGACAGGATCGGGGCCGCCGCGCAAAAACCGGAGCGGATCCGGCCCGCGGAACCGGCCGCGGCGCAAAAACCGGACCGTATCGGGGCCGCCGCGCAAAAACCGGAGCGGATCCGGCCCACGGAACGGGCCGCCGCGCAAAAATCGGAGCGGATCGGGGCCGCCGCGCAAAAACCGGAGCAGATCCGGCCCGCGGAACGGGCCGCCGCGCAGAAACCGGACAGGATCGGGGCCACCGCGCAAAAACCGGAGCGGATCCGGCCCGCGGAACGGGCCGCCGCGCAAAAACCGGAGCGGATCGGGCCCGCCGCGCAAAAACCGGAGCGGATCCGGCCCGCGGAACGGGCCGCCGCGCAAAAACCGGACCGGCTCGGGGCCGCCGCACAAAAACCGGAGCGGATCCGGCCCGCGGAACGGGCCACGGCGCAAAAACCGGACCGAATCGGGGCCGCCGCGCAAAAACCGGACTGGATGCGGCCTGCGGAACGGGCCACCGCGCAAAAACCGGACCGGATCGGAGCCGCCGCGCAAAAAGCGGAGCGGATCCGGCCCGCGGAACGGGCCGCGGCACAAAAACCGGAGCGGATCGGGGCCGCCGCGCAAAAACCGGACCGGCTCGGGACCGCCGCGCAAAAAGCGGACCGGATCCGGCCCGCGGAACGGGCCGCCGCGCAAAAACCGGACCGGCTCGGGGCCGCCGCGCAAAAACCGGAGCGGATCCGGCCCGCGGAACGGGCCACCGCGCAAAAACCGGAGCGGCTCGGGGCCGCCGCGCAAAAACCGGACCGGATCCGGCCCGCGGAACGGGCCGCCGCGCAAAAACCGGAGCGGATCGGGGCCACCGCGCAAAAACCGGACCGGATGCGACCCGCGGAACGGGCCGCCGCGCAAAAACCGGAGCGGATCGGGGCTGCCGCGCAAAAACCGGAGCGGATCCGGCCCGCAGAACGGGCCGCCGCGCAAAAACCGGAGCGGATCGGGGCCGCCGTGCAAAAACCGGACCGGATCCGGCCCGCGGAACGGGCTGCCGCACAAAAACCGGAGCGGATCGGGGCCGCCGCGCAAAAACCGGAGCGGATCCGGCCCGCGGAACGGGCCGCCGCGCAAAAACCGGACAGGATCGGGGCCGCCGCGCAAAAACCGGAGCGGATCCGGCCCGCGGAACGGGCCGCCGCGCAAAAACCGGAGCGGATCGGGGCCGCCGCGCAAAAACCGGATCGGATCCGGCCCGCGGAACGGGCCGCCGCGCAAAAACCGGACTGGATGCGGCCCACGGAACGGGCCGCCGGGCAAAAACCGGAGCGGATCGGAGCCACCGCCCAAAACCGGAGCGGATCCGGCCCGCGGAACGGGCCGCCGCGCAAAAACCGGACCGGCTCGGGACCGCCGCGCAAAAACCGGAGTGGATCCGGCCCGCGGAACGGGCCACGGCGCATAAACCGGAGCGGATCGGGGCCGCCGCGCAAAAACCGGACCGGATCCGGCCCGCGGAACGGGCCGCCGCGCAAAAACCGGAGCGGATCGGGGCCGCCGCGCAAAAACCGGAGCGGATCCGGCCCGCGGAACGGGCCGCCGCACAAAAAACGGAGCGGATCGGGGCCGCCGCGCAAAAACCGGAGCGGATGCGGCCCGCGGAACGGGCCGCCGCGCAAAAACCAGAGTGGATCGGGGCCGCCGCGCAAAAACCGGACCGGATCCGGCCCGCGGAACGGGCTGCAGCGCAAAAACCGTACGGGATCGGGGCCGCCGCGCAAAAACCGGAGCGGATCCGGCCCGCGGAACGGGCCACCGCGCAAAAACCGGAGCGGATCGGGGGCGCCGCGCAAAAACCGGAGCGGATGCGGCCCGCGGAACGGGCCGCCGCGCAAATATCGGACCGGATCGGAGCCACCGCGCAAAAACCGGACCGGATGCGGCCCGCGGAACGGGCCGCCGCGCAAAAACCGGACCGGCTCGGGGCCGCCGCGCAAAAACCGGACCGGATGCGGCCCACGGAACGGGCCGCCGCGCAAAAACCGGAGCGGATCGGGGCCGCCGCGCAAAAAGCGGACCGGATCGGGGCCGCCGCGCAAAAACCGGAGCGGATCGGGGCCGCCGCGCAAAAAGCGGAGCGGATCCGGCCCGCGGAACGAGCCGCCGCACAAAAACCGGAGCGGATCGGGCCCGCCGCGCAAAAACCGGAGCGGATCCGGCCCGCGGAACGGGCCGCCGCGCAAAAACCGGACCGAATCGGGGCCGCCGCGCAAAAACCGGACTGGATGCGGCCTGCGGAACGGGCCACCGCGCAAAAACCGGACCGGATCGGAGCCGCCGCGCAAAAAGCGGAGCGGATCCGGCCCGCGGAACGGGCCGCGGCACAAAAACCGGAGCGGATCGGGGCCGCCGCGCAAAAACCGGACCGGATCCGGCCCGCGGAACGGGCCGCCGCGCAAAAACCAGAGTGTATCGGGGCCGCCGCGCAAAAACCAGACCGGATCCGGCCCGCGGAACGGGCTGCCGCGCAAAAACCGTACGGGATCGGGGCCGCCGCGCAAAAACCGGAGCGGATCCGGCCCGCGGAACGGGCCACCGCGCAAAAATCGGACCGGATCGGGGCCGCCGCGCAAAAACCGGAGCGGATGCGGCCCGCGGAACGGGCCGCCGCGCAAAGACCGGACCGGCTCGGGGCCGCCGCGCAAAAACCGGACCGGATGCGGCCCACGGAACGGGCCGCCGCGCAAAAACCGGACCGGATCGGGGCCGCCGCGCAAAAAGCGGAGCGGATCCGGCCCGCGGAACGGGCCACCGCGCAAAAACCGGATCGGATCGGGGCGCCGCGCAAAAACTGGAGCGGATCCGGCCCGCGGAACGGGCCGCCGCGCAAAAATCGGAGCGGATCGGGGCCGCCGCGCAAAAACCGGATCGGATCCGGCCCGCGGAACGGGCCGCCGCGCAAAAACCGGAGCGGCTCGGGGCCGCCGCGCAAAAACCGGAGCGGATCGGGGCTGCCGCGCAAAAACCGGAGCGGATCCGGCCCGCAGAACGGGCCGCCGCGCAAAAACCGGAGCGGATCGGGGCCGCCGTGCAAAAACCGGACCGGCTCCGGCCCGCGGAACGGGCTGCCGCACAAAAACCGGAGCGGATCGGGGCCGCCGCGCAAAAACCGGAGCAGATCCGGCCCGCGGAACGGGCCGCCGCGCAAAAACCAGAGCGGATCGGGGCCGCCGCGCAAAAACCGGAGCGGATCCGGCCCGCGGAACGGGCCGCCGCGCAAAAACCGGACCGGCTCGGGGCCGCCGCGCAAAAACCGGAGCGGATCCGGCCCGCGGAACGGGCCGCCGCGCAAAAACCGGACTGGATGCGGCCCACGGATCGGGCCGCCGGGCAAAAACCGGAGCGGATCGGAGCCACCGCCCAAAACCGGAGCGGATCCGGCCCGCGGAACAGGCCGCCGCGCAAAAACCGGACCGGCTCGGGGCCGCCGCGCAAAAACCGGAGTGGATCCGGCCCGCGGAACGGGCCACGGCGCAAAAACCGGAGCGGATCGGGGCCGCCGCGCAAAAACCGGAGCGGATCCGGCCCGCGGAACGGGCCACCGCGCAAAAACCGGAGAGGATCGGAGCCACCGCGCAAAAACCGGAGCGGATCCGGCCCGCGGAACGGGCCGCCGCACAAAAAACGGAGCGGATCGGGGCCGCCGCGCAAAAACCGGAGCGGATCCGGCCCGCGGAACGGGCCGCCGCGCAAAAACCAGAGTGGATCGGGGCCGCCGCGCAAAAACCGGACCGGATCCGGCCCGCGGAACGGGCTGCCGCGCAAAAACCGTACGGGATCGGGGCCGCCGCGCAAAAACCGGAGCGGATCCGGCCCGCGGAACGGGCCACCGCGCAAAAATCGGACCGGATCGGGGCCGCCGCGCAAAAACCGGAGCGGATGCGGCCCGCGGAACGGGCCGCCGCGCAAAGACCGGACCGGCTAGGTGCCGCCGCGCAAAAACCGGACCGGATGCGGCCCGCGGAACGGGCCGCCGCGCAAAGACCGGACCGGCTCGGGGCCGCCGCGCAAAAACCGGACCAGATGCGGCCCACGGAACGGGCCGCCGCGCAAAAACCGGAGCGGATCGGGGCCGCCGCGCAAAAAGCGGACCGGATCGGGGCCGCCGCGCAAAAACCGGAGCGGATCGGGGCCGCCGCGCAAAAAGCGGAGCGGATCCGGCCCGCGGAACGAGCCGCCGCGCAAAAACCGGAGCGGCTCTGGTCCGCCGCGCAAAAACCGGAGCGGATCCGGCCCGCGGAACGGGCCGTGGCACAAAAACAGGACCGGCTCGGGGCCGCCGCGCAAAAACCGGAGCGGATCCGGCCCGCGGAACGGGCCGCCGCGCAAAAACCGGAGCGGATCGGGGCCACCGCGCAAAAACCGGAGCGGATCCGGCCCGCGGAACGGGCCGCCGCGCAAAAACCGGAGCGGATCGGGCCCGCCGCGCAAAAACCGGAGCGGATCCAGCCCGCGGAACGGGCCGCCGCGCAAAAACCGGAGCGGATCGGGGCCGCCGTGCAAAAACCGGACCGGATCCAGCCCGCGGAACGGGCCGCCGCGCAAAAACCGGAGCGGATCGGGGACGCCGCGCAAAAACCGGAGCGGATCCGGCCCGCGGAACGGGCCGCCGCGCAAAAACCGGAGCGGATCGGGGCCGCCGCGCAAAAACCGGAGCGGATCCGGCCCGCGGAACGGGGCCGCCGCGCAAAAACCGGAGCGGATCGGGCCCGCCGCGCAAAAACCGGAGCGGATCCGGACCGCAGAACGTGCCGCCGCGCAAAAACCGGACCGGCTCGGGGCCGCCGCGCAAAAACCGGAGCGGATCCGGCCCGCGGAACGGGCCACGGCGCAAAAACCGGACCGAATGGGGGCCGCCGCGCAAAAAGCGGACTGGATGCGGCCCGCGGAACGCGCCACCGCGCAAAAACCGGACAGGATCGGGGCCACCGCACAAAAATCGGAGCGGATCCGGCCCGCGGAACGGGCCGCGGCACAAAAACCGGAGCGGATCGGGGCCGCCGCGCAAAAACCGGACTGGATCCGGCCCGCGGAACGGGCCGCCGCGCAAAAACCAGAGTGGATAGGGGCCGCCGCGCAAAGACCGGACCGGCTCGGGGCCGCCGCGCAAAAACCGGAGCGGATCCGGCCCGCGGAACGGGCCGCCGCGCAAAAACCGGAGCGGATCGGGGCCGCCGCGCAAAAAGCGGAGCGGATCCGGCCCGCGGAACGGGCCGCCGCACAAAAACCGGAGCGGATCGGGGCCGCCGCGCAAAAACCGGACCGGATCCGGACCCCGGAACGGGCCGCCGCGCTAAAAACCGGACCGGCTCGGGGCCGCCGCGCAAAAACCGGAGCAGATGCGGCCCGCGGATCGGGGCCGCCGCGCAAAAATCGGAGCGGATCGGGGCCGCCGCGCAAAAACCGGAGCGGATGCGGCCCGCGGAACGGGCCGCCGCGCAAAAACCGGAGCGGATCGGGGCCGCCGCGCAAAAACCGGAGCGGATCCGGCCCGTGGAACGGGCCGCCGCGCAAAAACCGGAGCGGATCCGGCCCGCGGAAAGGGCCGCGGCACAAAAACCGGACCGGCTCGGGGCCGCCGCGCAAAAACCGGAGCGGATCCGGCCCGTGGAACGGGCCGCCGCGCAAAAACCGGACCGTATCGGGGCCGCCGCGCAAAAACCGGAGCGGATCCGGCCCGCGGAACGGGCCGCCGCGCAAAAACCGGACCGGCTCGGGGCCGCCGCGCAAAAACCGGAGCGGATCCGGCCCGCGGAACGGGCCGCCGCGCAAAAACCGGACAGGCTCAGGGCCGCCGCGCAAAAACCGGACCGGATCCGGCCCGCGGAATGGGCCGCCGCGCAAAAACCGGACCGGATCGGGGCCGCCGCGCAAAAACCGGAGCGGATCCGGCCCGCGGAACGGGCCGCCGGGCAAAAACCGGAGCGGATCGGGGCCGCCGCGCAAAAACCGGAGCGGATCCGGCCCGCGGAACGGGCCGCCGCGCAAAAACCGGACCGTATCGGGGCCGCCGCGCAAAAACCGGAGCGGATCCGGCCCGCGGAACGGGCCGCCGCGCAAAAACCGGAGCGGAACGGGCCGCCGCGCAAAAACCGGACAGGCTCGAGGCCGCCGCGCAAAAACCGGACCGGATCCGGCCCGCGGAAGGGGCCGCCGCGCAAAAACCGGACAGGATCGGGGCCGCCGCGCAAAAACCGGAGCGGATCGGGCCCGCCGCGCAAAAACCGGAGCAGATCCGGACCGCAGAACGTGCCGCCGCGCAAAAACCGGACCGGCTCGGGGCCGCCGCGCAAAAAACGGAGCGGATCCGGCCCGCGGAACGGGCCACGGCGCAAAAACCGGACCGAATGGGGGCCGCCGCGCAAAAACCGGACTGGATGCGGCCGGCGGAACGAGCCACCGCGCAAAAACCGGACAGGATCGGGGCCACCGCACAAAAACCGGAGCGGATCCGGCCCGCGGAACGGGCCGCGGCACAAAAACCGGAGCGGATCGGGGCCGCCGCGCAAAAACCGGACTGGATCCGGCCCGCGGAACGGGCCGCCGCGCAAAAACCAGAGTGGATAGGGGCCGCCGCGCAAAGACCGGACCGGCTCGGGGCCGCCGCGCTAAAACCGGACCGGATGCGGCCCACGGAACGGGCCGCCGCGCAAAAACCGGAGCGGATCGGGGCCGCCGCGCAAAAAGCGGAGCGGATCCGGCCCGCGGAACGGGCCGCCGCGCAAAAACCGGAGCGGATCGGGGCCGCCGCGCAAAAACCGGACCGGATCCAGACCCCGGAACGGGCCGCCGCGCTAAAAACCGGACCGGCTCGGGGCCGCCGCGCAAAAACCGGAGCAGATGCGGCCCGCGGATCGGGGCCGCCGCGCAAAAACCGGAGCGGATCGGGGCCGCCGCGCAAAAACCGGAGCGGATGCGGCCCGCGGAACGGGCCGCCGCGCAAAAACCGGAGCGGATCGGGGCCGCCGCGCAAAAACCGGAGCGGATCCGGCCCGTGGAACGGGCCGCCGCGCAAAAACCGGAGCGGATCCGGCCCGCGGAAAGGGCCGCGGCACAAAAACCGGACCGGCTCGGGGCCGCCGCGCAAAAACCGGAGCGGATCCGGCCCGTGGAACGGGCCGCCGCGCAAAAACCGGACCGTATCGGGGCCGCCGCGCAAAAACCGGAGCGGATCCGGCCCGCGGAACGGGCCGCCGCGCAAAAACCGGAGTGGATCGGGGCCGCCGCGCAAAAACCGGAGCGGATCCGGCCCGCGGAACGGGCCGCCGCGCAAAAACCGGACAGGATCGGGGCCGCCGCGCAAAAACCGGAGCGGATCCGGCCCGCGGAATGGGCCGCCGCGCAAAAACCGGACCGGATCGGGGCCGCCGCGCAAAAACCGGAGCGGATCCGGCCCGCGGAACGGGCCGCCGGGCAAAAACCGGAGCGGATCGGGGCCGCCGCGCAAAAACCGGAGCGGATCCGGCCCGCGGAACGGGCCGCGGCGCAAAAACCGGACCGTATCGGGGCCGCCGCGCAAAAACCGGAGCGGATCCGGCCCGCGGAACGGGCCGCCGCGCAAAAACCGGCGCGGAACGGGCCGCCGCACAAAAACCGGACAGGCTCGAGGCCGCCGCGCAAAAACCGGAGCGGATGCGGCCCGCGGAACGAGCCGCGGCGCAAAAACCGGAGCGGATCGGGCCCGCCGCGCAAAAACCGGAGCGGATCCGGCCCGCGGAACGGGCCGCCGCGCAAAAACCGGACCGAATCGGGGCCGCCGCGCAAAAACCGGACTGGATGCGGCCTGCGGAACGGGCCACCGCGCAAAAACCGGACCGGATCGGAGCCGCCGCGCAAAAAGCGGAGCGGATCCGGCCCGCGGAACGGGCCGCGGCACAAAAACCGGAGCGGATCGGGGCCGCCGCGCAAAAACCGGACCGGATGCGACCCGCGGAACGGGCCGCCGCGCAAAAACCAGAGTGTATCGGGGCCGCCGCGCAAAAACCAGACCGGATCCGGCCCGCGGAACGGGCTGCCGCGCAAAAACCGTACGGGATCGGGGCCGCCGCGCAAAAACCGGAGCGGATCCGGCCCGCGGAACGGGCCACCGCGCAAAAATCGGACCGGATCGGGGCCGCCGCGCAAAAACCGGAGCGGATGCGGCCCGCGGAACGGGCCGCCGCGCAAAGACCGGACCGGCTCGGGGCCGCCGCGCAAAAACCGGACCGGATGCGGCCCACGGAACGGGCCGCCGCGCAAAAACCGGACCGGATCGGGGCCGCCGCGCAAAAAGCGGAGCGGATCCGGCCCGCGGAACGGGCCACCGCGCAAAAACCGGATCGGATCGGGGCGCCGCGCAAAAACTGGAGCGGATCCGGCCCGCGGAACGGGCCGCCGCGCAAAAATCGGAGCGGATCGGGGCCGCCGCGCAAAAACCGGATCGGATCCGGCCCGCGGAACGGGCCGCCGCGCAAAAACCGGAGCGGCTCGGGGCCGCCGCGCAAAAACCGGAGCGGATCGGGGCTGCCGCGCAAAAACCGGAGCGGATCCGGCCCGCAGAACGGGCCGCCGCGCAAAAACCGGAGCGGATCGGGGCCGCCGTGCAAAAACCGGACCGGCTCCGGCCCGCGGAACGGGCTGCCGCACAAAAACCGGAGCGGATCGGGGCCGCCGCGCAAAAACCGGAGCAGATCCGGCCCGCGGAACGGGCCGCCGCGCAAAAACCAGAGCGGATCGGGGCCGCCGCGCAAAAACCGGAGCGGATCCGGCCCGCGGAACGGGCCGCCGCGCAAAAACCGGACCGGCTCGGGGCCGCCGCGCAAAAACCGGAGCGGATCCGGCCCGCGGAACGGGCCGCCGCGCAAAAACCGGACTGGATGCGGCCCACGGAACGGGCCGCCGGGCAAAAACCGGAGCGGATCGGAGCCACCGCCCAAAACCGGAGCGGATCCGGCCCGCGGAACAGGCCGCCGCGCAAAAACCGGACCGGCTCGGGGCCGCCGCGCAAAAACCGGAGTGGATCCGGCCCGCGGAACGGGCCACGGCGCAAAAACCGGAGCGGATCGGGGCCGCCGCGCAAAAACCGGAGCGGATCCGGCCCGCGGAACGGGCCACCGCGCAAAAACCGGAGAGGATCGGAGCCACCGCGCAAAAACCGGAGCGGATCCGGCCCGCGGAACGGGCCGCCGCACAAAAAACGGAGCGGATCGGGGCCGCCGCGCAAAAACCGGAGCGGATCCGGCCCGCGGAACGGGCCGCCGCGCAAAAACCAGAGTGGATCGGGGCCGCCGCGCAAAAACCGGACCGGATCCGGCCCGCGGAACGGGCTGCCGCGCAAAAACCGTACGGGATCGGGGCCGCCGCGCAAAAACCGGAGCGGATCCGGCCCGCGGAACGGGCCACCGCGCAAATATCGGACCGGATCGGGGCCGCCGCGCAAAAACCGGAGCGGATGCGGCCCGCGGAACGGGCCGCCGCGCAAAGACCGGACCGGCTCGGTGCCGCCGCGCAAAAACCGGACCGGATGCGGCCCGCGGAACGGGCCGCCGCGCAAAGACCGGACCGGCTCGGGGCCGCCGCGCAAAAACCGGACCAGATGCGGCCCACGGAACGGGCTGCCGCGCAAAAACCGGAGCGGATCGAGGCCGCCGCGCAAAAAGCGGACCGGATCGGGGCCGCCGCGCAAAAACCGGAGCGGATCGGGGCCGCCGCGCAAAAAGCGGAGCGGATCCGGCCCGCGGAACGAGCCGCCGCGCAAAAACCGGACCGGCTCTGGTCCGCCGCGCAAAAACCGGAGCGGATCCGGCCCGCGGAACGGGCCGTGGCACAAAAACAGGACCGGCTCGGGGCCGCCGCGCAAAAACCGGAGCGGATCCGGCCCGCGGAACGGGCCGCCGCGCAAAAACCGGAGCGGATCGGGGCCACCGCGCAAAAACCGGAGCGGATCCGGCCCGCGGAACGGGCCGCCGTGCAAAAACCGGAGCGGATCGGGCCCGCCGCGCAAAAACCGGAGCGGATCCAGCCCGCGGAACGGGCCGCCGCGCAAAAACCGGAGCGGATCGGGGCCGCCGTGCAAAAACCGGACCGGATCCAGCCCGCGGAACGGGCCGCCGCGCAAAAACCGGAGCGGATCGGGGACGCCGCGCAAAAACCGGAGCGGATCCGGCCCGCGGAACGGGCCGCCGCGCAAAAACCGGAGCGGATCGGGGCCGCCGCGCAAAAACCGGAGCGGATCCGGCCCGCGGAACGGGGCCGCCGCGCAAAAACCGGAGCGGATCGGGCCCGCCGCGCAAAAACCGGAGCAGATCCGGACCGCAGAACGTGCCGCCGCGCAAAAACCGGACCGGCTCGGGGCCGCCGCGCAAAAACCGGAGCGGATCCGGCCCGCGGAACGGGCCACGGCGCAAAAACCGGACCGAATGGGGGCCGCCGCGCAAAAAGCGGACTGGATGCGGCCCGCGGAACGGGCCACCGCGCAAAAACCGGACAGGATCGGGGCCACCGCACAAAAATCGGAGCGGATCCGGCCCGCGGAACGGGCCGCGGCACAAAAACCGGAGCGGATCGGGGCCGCCGCGCAAAAACCGGACTGGATCCGGCCCGCGGAACGGGCCGCCGCGCAAAAACCAGAGTGGATAGGGGCCGCCGCGCAAAGACCGGACCGGCTCGGGGCCGCCGCGCAAAAACCGGAGCGGATCCGGCCCGCGGAACGGGCCGCCGCGCAAAAACCGGACCAGCTCGGAGCCACCGCGCAAAAACCGGAGCGGATCCGGCCCGCGGAACGGGCCGCCGCGCAAAAACCGGACAGGATCGGGGCCGCCGCGCAAAAACCGGACCGGATCCGGACCCCGGAACGGGCCGCCGCGCTAAAAACCGGACCGGCTCGGGGCCGCCGCGCAAAAACCGGAGCAGATGCGGCCCGCGGATCGGGGCCGCCGCGCAAAAATCGGAGCGGATCGGGGCCGCCGCGCAAAAACCGGAGCGGATGCGGCCCGCGGAACGGGCCGCCGCGCAAAAACCGGAGCGGATCGGGGCCGCCGCGCAAAAACCGGAGCGGATCCGGCCCGTGGAACGGGCCGCCGCGCAAAAACCGGAGCGGATCCGGCCCGCGGAAAGGGCCGCGGCACAAAAACCGGACCGGCTCGGGGCCGCCGCGCAAAAACCGGAGCGGATCCGGCCCGTGGAACGGGCCGCCGCGCAAAAACCGGACCGTATCGGGGCCGCCGCGCAAAAACCGGAGCGGATCCGGCCCGCGGAACGGGCCGCCGCGCAAAAACCGGACCGGCTCGGGGCCGCCGCGCAAAAACCGGAGCGGATCCGGCCCGCGGAACGGGCCGCCGCGCAAAAACCGGACAGGCTCAGGGCCGCCGCGCAAAAACCGGACCGGCTCCGGCCCGCGGAATGGGCCGCCGCGCAAAAACCGGACCGGATCGGGGCCGCCGCGCAAAAACCGGAGCGGATCCGGCCCGCGGAACGGGCCGCCGGGCAAAAACCGGAGCGGATCGGGGCCGCCGCGCAAAAACCGGAGCGGATCCGGCCCGCGGAACGGGCCGCCGCGCAAAAACCGGACCGTATCGGGGCCGCCGCGCAAAAACCGGAGCGGATCCGGCCCGCGGAACGGGCCGCCGCGCAAAAACCGGAGCGGAACGGGCCGCCGTGCAAAAACCGGACAGGCTCGAGGCCGCCGCGCAAAAACCGGACCGGATCCGGCCCGCGGAACGGGCCGCCGCGCAAAAACCGGACAGGATCGGGGCCGCCGCGCAAAAACCGGAGCGGATCGGGCCCGCCGCGCAAAAACCGGACCGGATCCGGACCGCAGAACGGGCCGCGGCGCAAAAACCGGAGCAGCTCAGGGCCGCCGCGCAAAAACCGGAGCGGATCCGGCCCGCGGAACGGGCCGCCGCGCAAAAACCGGAGCGGATCCCGCCCGCGGAAAGGGCCGCGGCACAAAAACCGGACCGGCTCGGGGCCGCCGCGCAAAAACCGGAGCGGATCCGGCCCGCGGAACGGGCCGCCGCGCAAAAACCGGACAGGCTCGGGGCCGCCGCGCAAAAACCGGACCGGATCCGGCCCGCGGAACGGGCCGCCGCGCAAAAACCGGACCAGCTCGGAGCCACCGCGCAAAAACCGGAGCGGATCCGGCCCGCGGAACGGGCCGCCGCGCAAAAACCGGACAGGATCGGGGCCGCCGCGCAAAAACCGGAGCGGATCCGGCCCGCGGAACGGGCCGCCGCGCAAAAACCGGACAGGATCGGGGCCGCCGCGCAAAAACCGGAGCGGATCCGGCCCGCGGAACGGGCCGCGGCACAAAAACCGGAGCGGATCGGGGCCGCCGCGCAAAAACCGGAGCGGATCCGGCCCGCGGAACGGGCCGCCGCGCAAAAACCGGAGCGGATCGGGGCCGCCGCGCAAAAACCGGAGCGGATCCGGCCCGCGGAACGGGCCGCCGCGCAAAAACCGGAGCGGATCGGGCCCGCCGCGCAAAAACCGGAGCGGATCCGGCCCGCGGAACAGGCCGCCGCGCAAAAACCGGACCGTATCGGGGCCGCCGCGCAAAAACCGGACTGGATGCGGCCCGCAGAACGGGCCACCGCGCAAAAACCGGACCGGATCGGAGCCACCGCGCAAAAACCGGACCGGATCCGGCCCGCGGAACGGGCCGTGGCACAGAAACAGGAGCGGATCGGGGCCACCGCGCAAAAACCGGAGCGGATCCGGCCCGCGGAACGGGCCGCCGCGCAAAAACCAGAGGGGATCGGGGCCGCCGCGCAAAAACCGGACCGGATCCGGCCCGCGGAACAGGCCGCCGCGCAAAAACCGGACCGGATCGGGGCCGCCGCGCAAAAACCGGACCGGATCCGGCCCGCAGAACGGGCCGCCGCGCAAAAACCGGAGCGGATCGTGGCCGCCGCGCAAAAACCGGACCGGATCCAGCCCGCGGAACGGGCCGCCGCGGAAAAACCGGAGCAGATCGGGGCCGCCGCGCAAAAAGCGGAGCGGATCCGGCCCGCGGAACGGGCCGCCGCGCAAAAACTGGACCGGCTCGGGGCCGCCGCGCAAAAACCGGAGCGGATGCGGCCCGCGGAACGGGCCGCGGCGCAAAAACCGGAGCGGCTCGGGGCCGCCGCGCAAAAACCGGAGCGGATCCGGCCCGCGGAACGGGCCGCCGCGCAAAAACCGGACAGGATCGGGGCCGCCGCGCAAAAACCGGAGCGGATCCGGCCCGCGGAACGGGCCGCCGCGCAAAAACCGGACTGGATGCGGCCCACGGAACGGGCCGCCGGGCAAAAACTGGACCGGATCGGAGCCACCGCGCAAAAACCGGAGCGGATCCGGCCCGCGGAAGGGGCCGCCGCGCAAAAACCGGAGTGAATCGGGGCCGCCGCGCAAAAAGCGGAGCGGATCCGGCCCACGGAACGGGCCACCGCGCAAAAACCGGATCGGATCGGGGCTGCCGCGCAAAAACCGGACTGGATCCGGCCCGCGGAACGGGCCGCCGCGCAAAAACCGGAGCGGATTGGGGCCGCGGCGCAAAAACCGGATCGGATCCGGCCCGCGGAACGGGCCGCCGCGCAAAAACCGGACCGGATCGGGGCCGCCGCGCAAAAACCGGACCGGCTCCGGCCCGCGGAACCGGCCGCCGCGCAAAAACCGGACCGGATCGGAGCCGCCGCGCAAAAACCGGAGCGGATCCGGCCCGCGGAACGGGCCGCCGCGCAAAAACCGGACCGGATCCGGCCCGCGGAACGGGCCGCCGCGCAAAAACCGGAGCGGATCGGGCCCGCCGCGCAAAAACCGGAGCGGATCCGGCCCGCGGAACGGGCCGCCGCGCAAAAACCGGACCGGATCGGGGCCGCCGCGCAAAAACCGGAGCGGATCCGGCCCGCGGAACGGGCCGCCGCGCAAAAACCGGACCGGATCCGGCCCGCGGAAAGGGCCGCGGCACAAAAACCGGACCGGCTCGGGGCCGCCGCGCAAAAACCGGAGCGGATCCGGCCCGTGGAACGGGCCGCCGCGCAAAAACCGGAGCGGATCGGGGCCGCCGCGCAAAAACCGGACCGGATCCGGCCCGCGGAACGGGCCGCCGCGCAAAAACCGGACCGGCTCGGGGCCGCCGCGCAAAAACCGGAGCGGATCCGGCCCGCGGAACGGGCCGCCGCGCAAAAACCGGACAGGATCGGGGCCGCCGCGCAAAAACCGGACCGGATCCGGCCCGCGGAACGGGCCGCCGCGCAAAAACCGGACCGGATCGGGGCCGCCGCGCAAAAACCGGAGCGGATCCGGCCCGCAGAACGGGCCGCCGCGCAAAAACCGGAGCGGATCGGGGCCGCCGCGCAAAAACCGGAGCGGATCCGGCCCGCGGAACGGGCCGCGGCGCAAAAACCGGACCGTATCGGGGCCGCCGCGCAAAAACCGGAGCGGATCCGGCCCGCGGAACGGGCCGCCGCGCAAAAACCGGCGCGGAACGGGCCGCCGCGCAAAAACCGGACAGGCTCGAGGCCGCCGCGCAAAAACCGGAGCGGATGCGGCCCGCGGAACGGGCCGCCGCGCAAAAACCGGACAGGATCGGGGCCACCGCGCAAAAACCGGAGCGGATGCGGCCCGCGGAACGGGCCGCCGCGCAAAAACCGGACCGGCTCGGGGCCGCCGCGCAAAAACCGGAGCGGATCCGGCCCGCGGAACGGGCCGCGGCGCAAAAACCGGAGCGGCTCGGGGCCGCCGCGCAAAAACCGGAGCGGATCCGGCCCGCGGAACGGGCCGCCGCGCAAAAACCGGAGCGGATCCCGCCCGCGGAAAGGGCCGCGGCACAAAAACCGGACCGGCTCGGGGCCGCCGCGCAAAAACCGGACCGGATCCGGCCCGCGGAACGGGCCGCCGCGCAAAAACCGGACAGGCTCGGGGCCGCCGCGCAAAAACCGGAGCGGATCCGGCCCGCGGAACGGGCCGCCGCGCAAAAACCGGACCGGATTGGAGCCACCGCGCAAAAAACCGGAGCGGATCCGGCCCGCGGAACGGGCCGCCGCGCAAAAACCGGACAGGATCGGGGCCGCCGCGCAAAAACCGGAGCGGATCCGGCCCGCGGAACGGGCCGCCGCGCAAAAACCGGACAGGATCGGGGCCGCCGCGCAAAAACCGGAGCGGATCCGGCCCGCGGAACGGGCCGCGGCACAAAAACCGGAGCGGATCGGGGCCGCCGCGCAAAAACCGGAGCGGATCCGGCCCGCGGAACGGGCCGCCGCGCAAAAACCGGAGCGGATCGGGGCCGCCGCGCAAAAACCGGATCGGATCCGGCCCGCGGAACGGGCCGCCGCGCAAAAACCAGACCGGATCGGGGCCGCCGCGCAAAAACCGGAGCGGATCCGGCCCGCAGAACGGGCCGCCGCGCAAAAACCGGAGCGGATCGTGGCCGCCGCGCAAAAACCGGACCGGATCCAGCCCGCGGAACGGGCCGCCGCGGTAAAAACCGGAGCGGATCGGGGCCGCCGCGCAAAAACCGGAGCGGATGCGGCCCGCGGAAAGGGCCGCTGCGCAAAAACCGGACCGGCTCGGGGCCGCCGCGCAAAAACCGGAGCGGATCCGGCCCGCGGAACGGGCCGCGGCGCAAAAACCGGAGCGGCTCGGGGCCGCCGCGCAAAAACCGGAGCGGATCCGGCCCGCGGAACGGGCCGCGGCGCAAAAACCGGACCGGATCGGGGCCACCGCGCAAAAACCGGAACGGATCCGGCCCGCGGAACGGGCCGCCGCGCAAAAACCGGAGTGGATCGGGGCGCCGCGCAAAAACCGGAGCGGATCCGGCCCGCGGAACGGGCCGCGGCGCAAAAACCGGACCGGATCGGGGCCACCGCGCAAAAACCGGAACGGATCCGGCCCGCGGAACGGGCCGCCGCGCAAAAACCGGAGTGGATCGGGGCGCCGCGCAAAAACCGGAGCGGATCCGGCCCGCGGAACGGGCTGCCGCACAAAAACCGGAGCGGATCCGGCCCGCGGAACGGGCCGCTGCGCAAAAACCGGAGCGGATCGGGGCCACCGCGCAAAAACCGGAGCGGATCCGACCCGCAGAACGGGCCGCCGCGCAAAAACCGGACAGGATCGGGGCCGCCGCGCAAAAACCGGAGCGGATCCGGCCCGCGGAACGGGCCGCCGCGCAAAAACCGGACTGGATGCGGCCCACGGAACGGGCCGCCGGGCAAAAACTGGACCGGATCGGAGCCACCGCGCAAAAACCGGAGCGGATCCGGCCCGAGGAAGGGGCCGCCGCGCAAAAACCGGAGTGAATCGGGGCCGCCGCGCAAAAAGCGGAGCGGATCCGGCCCACGGAACGGGCCACCGCGCAAAAACCGGATCGGATCGGGGCTGCCGCGCAAAAACCGGACCGGATCCGGCCCGCGGAACGGGCCGCCGCGCAAAAATCGGACCGGCTCGGGGCCGCGGCGCAAAAACCGGATCGGATCCGGCCCGCGGAACGGGCCGCCGCGCAAAAACCGGAGCGGATCGGGGCCGCCGCGCAAAAAGCGGAGCGGATCCGGCCCGCGGAACGGGCCGCCGCGCAAAAACCGGACCGGATCCGGCCCGCGGAAAGGGCCGCGGCACAAAAACCGGACCGGCTCGGGGCCGCCGCGCAAAAACCGGAGCGGATCCGGCCCGCGGAACGGGCCGCCGCGCAAAAACCGGACAGGCTCGGGGCCGCCGCGCAAAAACCGGAGCGGATCCGGCCCGCGGAACGGGCCGCCGCGCAAAAACCGGACCGGATCGGAGCCACCGCGCAAAAACCGGACAGGCTCGGGGCCGCCGCGCAAAAACCGGAGCGGATCCGGCCCGCGGAACGGGCCGCCGCGCAAAAAACCGGACAGGCTCGGCGCCGCCGCGCAAAAACCGGACCGGATCCGGCCCGCGGAACGGGCCGCCGCGCAAAAACCGGACCGGATCGGAGCCACCGCGCAAAAACCGGAGCGGATGCGGCCCGCGGAACGGGCCGCCGCGCAAAAACCGGACCGGATCGGGGCCGCCGCGCAAAAACCGGAGCGGATCCGGCCCGCGGAACGGGCCGCTGCGCAAAAACCGGAGCGGATCGGGACCGCCGTGCAAAAACCGGAGCGGATCCGGCCCGCGGAACGGGCCGCCGCGCAAAAACCGGAGCGGATCGGGGCCGCCGCGCAAAAACCGGAGCGGATCCGGCCCGCGGAACGGGCCGCCGCGCAAAAACCGGACCGGATCCGGGCCGCGGAAAGGGCCGCGGCACAAAAATCGGACCGGCTCGGGGCCGCCGCGCAAAAAACCGGAGCGGATCCGGCCCGCGGAACGGGCCGCGGCGCAAAAACCGGAGCGGCTCGGGGCCGCCGCGCAAAAACCGGAGCGGATCCGGCCCGCGGAACGGGCCGCCGCGCAAAAACGGGACCGGATCGGAGCCACCGCGCAAAAACCGGAGCGGATGCGGCCCGCGGAACGGGCCGCCGCGCAAAAACCGGACAGGCTCGGTGCGGCCGCGCAAAAACCGGACCGGATCCGGCCCGCGGAACGGGCCGCCGCACAAAAACCGGACAGGATCGGGGCCGCCGCGCAAAAACCGGACCGGATCCGGCCCGCGGAATGGGCCGCCGCGCAAAAACCGGAGCGGATCGGGGCCGCCGCGCAAAAACCGGACCGGATCCGGCCCGCGGAACGGGCCGCCGCGCAAAAACCGGAGCGGATCGGGGCCGCCGCGCAAAAACCGGACCGGATCCGGCCCGCGGAACGGGCCGCGGCGCAAAAACCGAACCGTATCGGGGCCGCCGCGCAAAAACCGGACTGGATGTGGCCCGCGGAACGGGCCGCGGCGCAAAAACCGGACAGGATCGGGGCCGCCGCGCAAAAACCGGACCGGCTCCGGCCCGCGGAACGGGCTGCGGCACAAAAAACCGGAGCGGATCGGGGCCGCCGCGCAAAAACCGGAGCGGATCCGGCCCGCGGAACGGGCCGCCGCGCAAAAACCGGAGTGGATCGGGGCTGCCGCGCAAAAACCGGAGCGGATCCGGCCCGCGGAACGGGCCGCCGCGCAAAAACCGGAGCGGATCGGGCCCGCCGCGCAAAAACCGGAGCGGATCCGGCCCGCGGAACGGGCCGCCGCGCAAAAACCGGAGCGGATCGGGGCCGCCGCGCAAAAAGCGGAGCAGATCCGGCCCGCGGAACGGGCCGCCGCGCAAAAACCGGAGCGGATCCGGCCCGCGGAAAGGGCCGCGGCACAAAAACCGGACCGGCTCGGGGCCGCCGCGCAAAAACCGGAGCGGATCCGGCCCGCGGAACGGGCCGCCGCGCAAAAACCGGACAGGCTCGGGGCCGCCGCGCAAAAACCGGACCGGATCCGGCCCGCGGAACGGGCCGCCGCGCAAAAACCGGACCGGATCGGAGCCACCGCGCAAAAACCGGACAGGCTCGGGGCCGCCGCGCAAAAACCGGACCGGATCCGGCCCGCGGAACGGGCCGCCGCGCAAAAACCGGACAGGCTCGGGGCCGCCGCGCAAAAACCGGACCGGATCCGGCCCGCGGAACGGGCCGCCGCGCAAAAACCGGACCGGATCGGAGCCACCGCGCAAAAACCGGACAGGCTCGGGGCCGCCGCGCAAAAACCGGACCGGATCCGGCCCGCGGAACGGGCCGCCGCGCAAAAACCGGAGTGGATCGGGGCGCCGCGCAAAAACCGGAGCGGATCCGGCCCGCGGAACGGGCCGCGGCGCAAAAACCGGACCGGATCGGGGCCACCGCGCAAAAACCGGAACGGATCCGGCCCGCGGAACGGGCCGCCGCGCAAAAACCGGAGTGGATCGGGGCGCCGCGCAAAAACCGGAGCGGATCCGGCCCGCGGAACGGGCTGCCGCACAAAAACCGGAGCGGATCCGGCCCGCGGAACGGGCCGCTGCGCAAAAACCGGAGCGGATCGGGGCCACCGCGCAAAAACCGGAGCGGATCCGACCCGCAGAACGGGCCGCCGCGCAAAAACCGGACAGGATCGGGGCCGCCGCGCAAAAACCGGAGCGGATCCGGCCCGCGGAACGGGCCGCCGCGCAAAAACCGGACTGGATGCGGCCCACGGAACGGGCCGCCGGGCAAAAACTGGACCGGATCGGAGCCACCGCGCAAAAACCGGAGCGGATCCGGCCCGAGGAAGGGGCCGCCGCGCAAAAACCGGAGTGAATCGGGGCCGCCGCGCAAAAAGCGGAGCGGATCCGGCCCACGGAACGGGCCACCGCGCAAAAACCGGATCGGATCGGGGCTGCCGCGCAAAAACCGGACCGGATCCGGCCCGCGGAACGGGCCGCCGCGCAAAAATCGGACCGGCTCGGGGCCGCGGCGCAAAAACCGGATCGGATCCGGCCCGCGGAACGGGCCGCCGCGCAAAAACCGGAGCGGATCGGGGCCGCCGCGCAAAAAGCGGAGCGGATCCGGCCCGCGGAACGGGCCGCCGCGCAAAAAACCGGACCGGATCCGGCCCGCGGAAAGGGCCGCGGCACAAAAACCGGACCGGCTCGGGGCCGCCGCGCAAAAACCGGAGCGGATCCGGCCCGCGGAACGGGCCGCCGCGCAAAAACCGGACAGGCTCGGGGCCGCCGCGCAAAAACCGGAGCGGATCCGGCCCGCGGAACGGGCCGCCGCGCAAAAACCGGACCGGATCGGAGCCACCGCGCAAAAACCGGACAGGCTCGGGGCCGCCGCGCAAAAACCGGAGCGGATCCGGCCCGCGGAACGGGCCGCCGCGCAAAAACCGGACAGGCTCGGCGCCGCCGCGCAAAAACCGGACCGGATCCGGCCCGCGGAACGGGCCGCCGCGCAAAAACCGGACCGGATCGGAGCCACCGCGCAAAAACCGGAGCGGATGCGGCCCGCGGAACGGGCCGCCGCGCAAAAACCGGAGCGGATCGGGGCCGCCGCGCAAAAACCGGAGCGGATCCGGCCCGCGGAACGGGCCGCTGCGCAAAAAACCGGAGCGGATCGGGACCGCCGTGCAAAAACCGGAGCGGATCCGGCCCGCGGAACGGGCCGCCGCGCAAAAACCGGAGCGGATCGGGGCCGCCGCGCAAAAACCGGAGCGGATCCGGCCCGCGGAACGGGCCGCCGCGCAAAAACCGGACCGGATTCCGGGCCGCGGAAAGGGCCGCGGCACAAAAATCGGACCGGCTCGGGGCCGCCGCGCAAAAACCGGAGCGGATCCGGCCCGCGGAACGGGCCGCGGCGCAAAAACCGGAGCGGCTCGGGGCCGCCGCGCAAAAACCGGAGCGGATCCGGCCCGCGGAACGGGCCGCCGCGCAAAAACGGGACCGGATCGGAGCCACCGCGCAAAAACCGGAGCGGATGCGGCCCGCGGAACGGGCCGCCGCGCAAAAACCGGACAGGCTCGGTGCGGCCGCGCAAAAACCGGACCGGATCCGGCCCGCGGAACGGGCCGCCGCACAAAAACCGGACAGGATCGGGGCCGCCGCGCAAAAACCGGAGCGGATCCGGCCCGCGGAATGGGCCGCCGCGCAAAAACCGGAGCGGATCGGGGCCGCCGCGCAAAAACCGGACCGGATCCGGCCCGCGGAACGGGGCCGCCGCGCAAAAACCGGAGCGGATCGGGGCCACCGCGCAAAAACCGGACCGGATCCGGCCCGCGGAACGGGCCGCGGCGCAAAAACCGAACCGTATCGGGGCCGCCGCGCAAAAACCGGACTGGATGTGGCCCGCGGAACGGGCCGCGGCGCAAAAACCGGACAGGATCGGGGCCGCCGCGCAAAAACCGGACCGGCTCCGGCCCGCGGAACGGGCTGCGGCACAAAAACCGGAGCGGATCGGGGCCGCCGCGCAAAAACCGGAGCGGATCCGGCCCGCGGAACGGGCCGCCGCGCAAAAACCGGAGTGGATCGGGGCTGCCGCGCAAAAACCGGAGCGGATCCGGCCCGCGGAACGGGCCGCCGCGCAAAAACCGGAGCGGATCGGGCCCGCCGCGCAAAAAACCGGAGCGGATCCGGCCCGCGGAACGGGCCGCCGCGCAAAAACCGGAGCGGATCGGGGCCGCCGCGCAAAAAGCGGAAGCAGATCCGGCCCGCGGAACGGGCCGCCGCGCAAAAACCGGAGCGGATCCGGCCCGCGGGAAAGGGCCGCGGCACAAAAACCGGACCGGCTCGGGGCCGCCGCGCAAAAACCGGAGCGGATCCGGCCCGCGGAACGGGCCGCCGCGCAAAAAACCGGACAGGCTCGGGGCCGCCGCGCAAAAACCGGACCGGATCCGGCCCGCGGAACGGGCCGCCGCGCAAAAACCGGACCGGATCGGAGCCACCGCGCAAAAACCGGACAGGCTCGGGGCCGCCGCGCAAAAACCGGACCGGATCCGGCCCGCGGAACGGGCCGCCGCGCAAAACCGGACAGGCTCGGGGCCGCCGCGCAAAAACCGGACCGGATCCGGCCCGCGGAACGGGCCGCCCGCGCAAAAACCGGACCGATCGGAGCCACCGCGCAAAAAACCGGAGCGGATGCGGCCCGCGGAACGGGCCGCCGCGCAAAAACCGGAGCGGATCGGGGCCGCCGCGCAAAAACCGGAGCGGATCCGGCCCGCGGAACGGGCCGCTGCGCAAAAACCGGAGCGGATCGGGACCGCCGCGCAAAAACCGGAGCGGATCCGGCCCGCGGAAGGGGCCGCCGCGCAAAAAACCGGAGCGGATCGGGGCCGCCGCGCAAAAACCGGAGCGGATCCGGCCCGCGAAACGGGCCGCCGCGCAAAAACCGGACCGGATCCGGGCCGCAGAAAGGGCCGCGGCACAAAAACCGGACCGGATCGGGGCCGCCGCGCAAAAACCGGAGCGGATCCGGCCCGCGGAACGGGCCGCCGCGCAAAAACCGGAGCGGATCGGGGCCGCCGCGCAAAAACCGGACCGGATCCGGCCCGCGGAACAGGCCGCCGCGCAAAAACGGGACCGGATCGGAGCCACCGCGCAAAAACCGGAGCGGATCGGGGCCGCCGCGCAAAAACCGGACTGGATGCGGCCGCGGAACGGGCCGCCGCGCAAAAAACCGGACAGGCTCGGTGCGGGCCGCGCAAAAACCGGACCGGATCCGGCCCGCGGAACGGGCCGCCGCACAAAACCGGACAGGATCGGGGCCGCCGCGCAAAAACCGGACCGGATCCGACCCGCGGAAAGGGCCGCCGCGCAAAAACCGGAGCGGATCGGGGCCGCCGCGCAAAAACCGGACCGGATGCGGCCCGCGGAACGGGCCGCCGCGCAAAAACCGGAGCGGATCGGGGCCGCCGCGCAAAAACCGGAGCGGATCCGGCCCGCGGAACGGGCCGCCGCGCAAAAACCGGAGCGGATCGGGGCTGCCGCGCAAAAACCGGAGCGGATCCGGCCCCGCGGAACGGGCCGCCGCGCAAAAACCGGAGCGGATCGGGCCCGCCGCGCAAAAACCGGAGCGGATCCGGCCCGCGGAACGGGCCGCCGCGCAAAAACCGGAGCGGATCGGGGCCGCCCGCGCAAAAACCGGAGCGGATCCGGCCCGCGGAACGGGCCGCGGCGCAAAAACCGACCGTATCGGGGCCGCCGCGCAAAAACCGGACTGGATGCGGCCCGCGGAACGGGCCACCGCGCAAAAACCGGACCGGATCGGAGCCACCGCGCAAAAACCGGAGCGGATGCGGCCCGCGGAACGGGCCGCCGCGCAAAAACCGGAGCGGATCGGGGCCGCCGCGCAAAAACCGGAGCGGATCCGGCCCGCGGAACGGGCCGCTGCGCAAAAACCGGAGCGGATCGGGACCGCCGTGCAAAAACCGGAGCGGATCCGGCCCGCGGAACGGGCCGCCGCGCAAAAACCGGAGCGGATCGGGGCCGCCGCGCAAAAAACCGGAGCGGATCCGGCCCGCGGAACGGGCCGCCGCGCAAAAACCGGACCGGATCCGGGCCGCGGAAAGGGCCGCGGCACAAAAACCGGACCGGCTCGGGGCCGCCGCGCAAAAACCGGAGCGGATCCGGCCCGCGGAACGGGCCGCGGCGCAAAAAACCGGAGCGGCTCGGGGCCGCCGCGCAAAAACCGGAGCGGATCCGGCCCGCGGAACGGGCCGCCGCGCAAAAACGGGACCGGATCGGAGCCACCGCGCAAAAACCGGAGCGGATGCGGCCCGCGGAACGGGCCGCCGCGCAAAAACCGGACAGGCTCGGTGCGGCCCGCGCAAAAACCGGACCGGATCCGGCCCGCGGAACGGGCCGCGGCACAAAAACCGGACAGGATCGGGGCCGCCGCGCAAAAAACCGGACCGGATCCGGCCCGCGGAATGGGCCGCCGCGCAAAAACCGGAGCGGATCGGGGCCGCCGCGCAAAAACCGGACCGGATCCGGCCCGCGGAACGGGCCGCCGCGCAAAAACCGGAGCGGATCGGGGCCGCCGCGCAAAAACCGGACCGGATCCGGCCCGCGGAACGGGCCGCGGCGCAAAAAACCGAACCGTATCGGGGCCGCCGCGCAAAAACCGGACTGGATGTGGCCCGCGGAACGGGCCGCCGCGCAAAAACCGGACAGGCTCGGGGCCGCCGCGCAAAAACCGGACCGGATCCGGCCCGCGGAACGGGCCGCCGCGCAAAAACCGGACCGGATCGGAGCCACCGCGCAAAAACCGGAGCGGATGCGGCCCGCGGAACGGGCCGCCGCGCAAAAACCGGAGCGGATCGGGCCGCCGCGCAAAAACCGGAGCGGATCCGGCCCGCGGAACGGGCCGCTGCGCAAAACCGGAGCGGATCGGGACCGCCGCGCAAAAACCGGAGCGGATCCGGCCCGCGGAAGGGGCCGCCGCGCAAAAACCGGAGCGGATCGGGGCCGCCGCGCAAAAACCGGAGCGGATCCGGCCCGCGAAACGGGCCGCCGCGCAAAAACCGGACCGGATCCGGGCCGCAGAAAGGGCCGCGGCACAAAAACCGGACCGGATCGGGGCCGCCGCGCAAAAACCGGAGCGGATCCGGCCCGCGGAACGGGCCGCCGCGCAAAAACCGGAGCGGATCGGGGCCGCCGCGCAAAAACCGGACCGGATCCGGCCCGCGGAACAGGCCGCCGCGCAAAAACGGGACCGGATCGGAGCCACCGCGCAAAAACCGGAGCGGATCGGGGCCGCCGCGCAAAAACCGGACTGGATGCGGCCCGCGGAACGGGCCGC